>NC_056726.1:747175341-747395341 GCF_019279795.1 Protopterus annectens
TCACTAACACAGCAGGCATCCATTTTCCTATTGGGAAAACCACACTACTACACATGCACCATTCCCTATTCCCTACAGCTCTGGACCCTTGCCGCATGTTGACTCACTCAAAGTATATTCAGACCTCCAACTCCTATAGTCCTGGCACATACGTGTATTTGATTGTCAGGGTGTTCATGTGGTCATCCGGGTTTAGGCTTGTCTGACTGGGAACCGGGACTGCCCTGTACCTAGTTGAAAGTTGGACTTAGCACAGGGACATCATTAGTTCCACTTTTAGCTTCCTACCTGTGGTTTGGGATGCAGAGGTGTATTCACCTCTGGCCATCCTGATATATAACAGCACTAAATATTACGGGGGATTCCGCTGCTGTTTCCCTTCACATTCGTTATGACTGCTATATTGTGAACATGTTCATTCTTGATATCTATATATATAAATATATATATATATATATATATATATATATATATATATATATATATATATATATATATATATATATATATATATATATATATATATATATATATATATATATATCAGTCTGTACATACACATGCATATACACCTACATGCTTATTTACATTTCCCATACCGTTGAATCACTGCCACTTACCGTCGTGCATACACACTTGCATACCCGCTTATGTCTAGGGTTGCCACCTTTTCACATAGCCAAAGTGGGGCATTTTCGAGACACACATCAGATTTTACAGGCTGACACATACCCATGGTCAGCACAAAGGTTAGAACTTTACTTATTTGCCTCAAGAAAGCTTATTCTTGTAGCAGTTTAGTTGCTTATTCTGTTTCTTGTAACATTTAAGTATTGTACATACAGAAATAACTGTTTTATGCAACTGTTACATAAAATATGGGACATAATTATTTCCTACAATCACAGGACATTTGCCATTGTATTATTTTTGGTCAGGACACAACTGCCCAAAAAGGGACTGTCCCTTGCAAAGTGGGACAGGTGGTAACCCTACTTATATCTGCTTTAAAGTGCCTTAATCACCCTATATCCAACTGCCACTATGCGAATGTGTAAAGTATATATTCCCAATAATGCACATGGGGAGATGTGCATCATGGTCAGGTGTTTAATCCCGGGTCATAGATTCTGCAGGACTGGCTGGAGGCTGAGCAGTCTTGTGGACAACTACTGCTCATACAACTTGTGTCCAGATGTCTACAGGACTGGACATCGTGTTGTGACATCAAGTCTAATGTTTAGAACAGATACTTATCCCATGAGGGATATCCAAAAATTGTGGGGACTGATGGCCTCGATTCCTTTGGCTTTACAAAAATAAGGTAGGGTTATACATGCAAGGGATACATAATTTGCAATCCTGAGACTGCCTAGGGTGAGACTGCCTACTAGATATGAGTAGGGGTCACTATGTGCTGATATGGCTGCGCCAAGCTAGCAGCCCGAGTATGAGTGGTTTGGTGGACGTTCAGGAAGGGGGGGTGGTGTGCTGTGGAGGGGATGATGGGTATTCAATTATGTATCCAGGTGCGTTGGAGTTAGATGGCTCAGTTCAGGCCAGACCATTATGTGGGTATGTGCCGGTAACATTTCTGTACATGTGTATCGCACATTTTAATGTTCATATGTTTGTGGGATTGTGTTCTACAGTATGGCCTGTCAGGTTGTATTGCAGATGTGAATGTTTGTTCTTTGGTTATCTTTCTGATTCACCCACTGCTCCCTCGTACACCTCCAGTTCACCTATTGTGCATCCAAACCAGTCTCCCCTTGGCAAATTATTACATTACCCATCACCCCCCACCCCCACATTCCACAGACACCGTCCATCACTTCTCTGGTTGATGACCCATGGCACAGTCAACAGAACACATTGCATATACTACATATCTCTGGTACCAATATGGTTGTGAGGACTACCCTAGCATTTCTGATCTTCCACATGCTATACTTCACGCACAGAGGTACATGCAAATACTTATCTTTCATGACATGGTAGATAGACCCGGGTAATACCTGTTCATCTTTGGGCCATCCTGACAAGGACAACTTGGACCACGAATGGGCAGATATTGGGCGAATGATCTGACCATTGGTAGGGTTGCCACCTTTTCATATGACCAAGATGGGACATTGTCGGGACACACATCAGATTTTACAAGCCAACACATACCCACAGTCAGTCCAAAGGATAGTACTTTTGTTTTATGCCTAAATGTAAGCTTATTGTTGTAGCAGTTTAGTTGCTTATTCTGTTTTGTTTACTTGCTTATTCGGTTTCTTGTAACATTTAGGTATTTTACATATGGAAATAAGTATTGTATGGGATTATTACATAAAATATGGGACATAATTATGTCCTACAGTCGCAGGACATTTGACATTTATAATGGTTTTGGTATGGACATAACTGCCTAGAGGGGGACTGTCCCTCACAATGTGGGACAGGTGGTAACTCTAACCAATAGGCTAGGCGTAGCAATTGGTGGTGCGCTAACACGATGTGTTTCGCTTCCACTTGGTATAACTGTCGACACTACAATGGAATACGGGCATGGGGTTTTAAATGTCATTTGTTCGAGGGACAGGGACTAAATATTCAGCTACGTGCCTTTGTGTTTACTTTTTATTTTGGTGTTCGCAAAACTGTCTTGTATGCTTTGCATACATTACAGTATCCATGGACACTGACAGGAGTGATTACTATTAGAGGCAGGCTGTACTAGTCAGCATTTTAGGTTGCGCGTATGTAGCCGACATGTTCACGCCTTTGTGCAGCGCTTGGACATGCCCCCTGCACTCACGCACGTTTCCTATGCACGTGGTCGTTGCGGCAGCATGCCTTCATTAATATGCATGTGGTGCTGCTGCGCCATCTCTACGCTGCACAGTCGGTGCAAGGCTAACGCCATCCTTGCGCCGAGCTTCATGAATCCCGAGGAGAGTCAAAACTTCCATTTCAGTTAATATCCAATGCAACACAAATAAATCAATTAAAATGCTGTATTATTTGAAAAAAGTGCAGATAAAAGGTACTTAAATTCTCTTATACATCCAGTTGAATACAGCTAGATCTTAGCTGGCCAAAGCTCAGGTTTTAAGCAGAAAATATTCGAAAAGGTACCACTTAAGTAGGCAGTAACAGAATATCAATGAATGAGACTACCCCCGACTGCAATTACTGTCTATGCAGGAATTCTAACAGGCAATAAAATCTAGCTAGCACTAACTGAAAAAACAGAGTCAAAACTTCCAGTTCAGTTAATATTCAATGCAACACAAATAAATCAATTAAAATGCTGTATTATTTGAAAAAAGTGCAGATAAAAGGTACTTAAATTCTCTTATACGTCCAGTTGAATACAACTAGATCTTAGCCGGCCAAAGCTCAAGTTTTAAGCAGAAAATATTCCAAACTGTACCACTTAAAGAGGCAGTAACAGAATATCAATGAATGAAATTGTCTTCATTCTCTCATCCCAGAGCTTGAGTACTCAAGCACTTTGCTCCCACCACTTTCATAGTCTATGTTCAACTATCCCTTCCTGTACCCTTCCTCTTTTCACCAGCAGCATCTTGCTCTAGATTCTTCCAAACACCTCAGACTTTTCCAAAAACTAAATCTAGTCTGTTCAAGAGTAAAGCTTCATTTCCTCCAGCCTATAACAATTAGTTTCCAAACAGAACTACCTGCAATCTTTATTTGTTTGTTTATTTGATATGGTCCTAATCCTGCTTTTTTTCCATTCTCTGGATATAATAAACTAATGTAAGAATATTGCATGCAGACAGGCATTCTTTTACTTTGTGTAGTTTTCATGCTAAGCATACTATATTTTTATAGTTTACAAATCATTGCTATTTGATATAATCACTGCCATCTCCATTTCATGACTTTAATTTAATTGCCAATATTTCAATTTCTGTTTGCATTATGTCCAGGCCATGGATGAAAAGGGTCTTTAGACCAGTTTTCTTACCTTGTAAATAATATCATCTTCTTTCGGCTGTTCCAGTTAGGGGTCGCCACAGCGGATCATCTGTTTCCATAATGTAAATAGATATGCCATCATCTGAAAACACAGATATTATGTCCCTAATCTCCACACTTCCTCTGCTGGATCTGTGAGGATTCTACTTGTTCCTCACTTCATTACCTCCATGACCAGGAAAAGATGAGTGACTGTGGGTATGAGATTGCTCTATAGTTTCTTGGCCTTGTATTGTCTTGGTCTCCTTTTGGAAAAAAAATCCTTGAGTTTTTAGTGCATATGTAGTGGCCAGATGTTCTTTTCTGTTATGGTATGTGAAATCAATTGACCACTTAGGGAAAATGTATTTATTTAAAAAAGTATTTATTTATTGACATTTGTTTAATGGCAAAGTCTGATTAGGCAATGGTACCCTTTTCCCATAGATGCCCAGGAGAAATGCTCCAGAAACACAATATTAGGACAGTCTCTGAAATACATAATATTAAAATAAAAAGCAATACAGTCAATTTATTATACTTGTTTTAGGAATATCAAAGACAATGATTTACTGGCAAAGACATGCAAACATAATAATGAAGTTGTTATAGGAGAATAAAACAGAGAATGATTTGCTGAAAAGACATTAGAACAGTTGCAGCATATATATATATATATATATATATATATAGAGAGAGAGAGAGAGAGAGTATAGTGAATTAGATGGTTGAAGCTGGAGAAAGGAAGAGGAAAGAAAATACAAATGAACTGGGCTTGGAGAATACAGAAGATAATAGTATGCTGACAGGAAGATATAGAAGAGTGCAGACAAGGCAATAATAAGTAAATAATACATAGATTAAATTAAGTAAAAACAGGAGCGATGGGCCCCCTTTCACCCCCTAAAGAGCCCATCTCTATACCGGAAGAATGCAAAGTTCCTGTAATCACGGCTGCACAGGTAAAAACCACACTCTCCAAAGCCAAGAACACAGCATCCTTGCGACCTGACAACATCCCAGGCGGCGTTCTACATGAACTACAGAATGAACTGGCACCCCACCTAAGTAACATGTTCAATCATAGTGTCACCTCAGGCTTTGTGCCTGCTGAATGGCGCACAGCGACGGTTATCCCACTCCACAAGGGGGTTGCCACCATGGACCCCGGGGAACTACTGCCCCATTAGCCTGATGAGTCTGGTCTGCAAGGCCATGAAACATATCATCATGGAACTTATAAACAAAGATATTGGTAATCTCCAAACTCTGGACCCCACCCAGTTCAGGTTTGTAAAAGGCAAATCATATCTCCTAAAACTGATAGACTTCTTTGAAGCAGTCACCAAAGCCGTAGACAAGGGTAAGGGGGTTCACACAGCCTATCTAGATCTTACCAAGGCTTTCACCACCATCCCCCACTCTGGAATTATAGATAAACTCACTAAACTAGGTATAAATCCCTATGTCACAAGATGGGTTGCCAACTGGCTCACTGACATAACCCACACTGTGAAAGTAGCAGACTCCAAATCCGACTTTAGACCAGTGGCAAGTGGAGTTCCACAGGGTTCAGTCCTGGGTCCTCTCCTGCTTGGTATCTACTTCTCTGAAGTACAGGCTAATGCAGAAGGTCTTTGGCTAATGAAGTTTGCAGATGACTGCAAATTAGGAGCCATAATCAAAACTCCTAATGATGTGGACATCCTACATAAGGGCTTCACTGAGACAGATGCCTGGTGTCAAAGCCATGGCCTCAAGCTCAATGCCAAAAAGTGCATTGTCATCCCCTTTGGTAAAAACTCTGTACCCATGAACTACAACATAGGCGGTAGTATACTTAACACCGAAAGTGTGATAAGAGACCTTGGGGCACAGGTGGACAGTAGTCTCTCCTTTGATAATCACATCGCCACAGTAGTCAGGAAATCCTTCTACGTGGCACACCTCATCACAAAAGGTTTCTCATCCAGAAAAAAAGAAGTCATTGTTCCCCTCTACTCATCACTCATTAGACCTATTATAGAGTACAACGCCCCTTTTGGTATGTACCTCACAAGACATCTACAACAACTGGAAAGGCCGCAGAAATACTTCACAAAGAGGATTACAGGCCTCAAACAGATGCCCTACGCAGACTGTCTCAAAAAACTCCAGCTTTACTCCGTCACATATCGCCTACTCAGCGGTCATCTCTGCCTAGCATACAAAGCTATGTCAAACCCAGAGCTGTTGGACATGCTCCACTTAAAGAAATCCCAATCCCTCCTAGCTACACGGTCTAGGGACCTAAACCTTGTCACCACAATAAACAGAACATGGCGGAGGGATAGATTCCTGTCCCAGAGACTTCCCATACTCTGGAATAAACTACCTATCTATATCAAACAAAGCTCCTCATTAGCACTCTTCAAGAAAAATCTTGATGATTGGATGGGAAATAGGAAATTCTCCCCGGGGATCACCTCTGTGGCTCTGCTTGACAGTGGCACAGGAAAATAATTTTCTTGGGTGGCAAAAGCCAGGGTACCTTTTTGGCTTGGCTTGTATAGGCCCCAGGGCTGATAGCCTAGTACCTACCTATGAACATATGAACCTATAAGTGGTGACTAGTAATATCTAATTATCTATCTAGCTATATATGTATGGAAGCATAACCTTTCACTGAAGTGACAATTATTCATTCCTACAATGATCAACAACTAATTGTTGAAAACCAAAACATTGATCAGAAAGGATTGAAAAAAAAAGAAACTAAAGCATTTTTTATGGGGGGGGGTGAGCCCACCTGTACCACCCATGTAAGAGTTTGCATCCTCCACATTCTGTGACAATTATATATCAACTCCAATAGTGCAGTACAGTGGGGAAAAGGACATATTCCCTAATTCTCACAGTACTGCAATTTTGTACTAAAAACCAGCTAATATTCGGTTAGCTGGACAGAAAGTGGTTCTGCCATGTAGATATATTATATATATATATATATATATATATACATTTACATAGATATATAGATATGTATATATAAATACATATTATGAGTAGATTGACCTAAGTGGGTAAATATTTATAATATGTACAAAAAAAGAATGCAAGAATGTTTCTACATCATGTTAAGTGGAGTGCTTAGAGTTTTTGTTTATAGACTTACTTGGATGGTAAAGTTGGAAGAGAATATATAATGTGATTAGCTGGGTGTAAAATGTACCTTAAAAAGAGTTAAAACATATTTTGTTACAGAGGAAAGGCCTTCACACCCCAGTGCGAGGAACTTTTCCTTTTTCATCTGATTAACAACTCTAAGGTTGCACAACATTGAGGTAGGAATGCTGTTTTCCATTATGTGGGTTTCACATTAAAGATCCAGCAATCTTTTAACTAGTTACCTCTCCCTTCCCAACTTAGTTGTGCACATATTGTAAATGGCCTGCTAAGTTTTTCTTTAGTACTTTATAAAATTTGTTTGGGAAGTTTTCCTCTCATGTCATCATCCTCACTTTAATAGTCTTTGTGGTCCACTTCACCTATTTATCAAACAAGAACAAAAATCATTTAATAAATAAAACTATCACCGACTATTGCAGCATTAATCACAAAGAACACCCTATGCTAATTAATTATTTGATTTAAGTTTTCTGTCATGTAAATTTTGATGGTGTTATCTAGAGATAGATAGATAGATAGATAGATAGATAGATAGATAGATAGATAGATAGATATGTGTGTGGGCCTTCTGTGATATAATAACAACCACTGGCTTCTGAATAAAGATCACCCTTTAAAAAGGAATAGCATTACCAATATACACACCCATTTGTGTTGTATAATTTCCCTTTAGAGAATGGGCAAACTGTACATCAACACCCTGACTGGAGAACAAATTTTCTCCAGCAGGGTATTCATGTACAAGTAATGCCCACTGACAAATGAGTCCGCCCCTTCACGGTAGCAGTGGTTCTGCTGTTTAGCGAGCATAAAATGTAAAAGAAAAAAAAGGAGAGAGACTGTTTGCATGCGTGTGTGTGTGTGTGTGTGTGTGTGTGTGTGTGTGTGTGTGTGTGTGTGTGTGTGTGTGCAGGCATGCACGAGCGTGCGCACACATGTGTGTGTATGAAAGAGACAGAGAGAGATAGAGAGAGTGGAGAGTGAGAGAGAAAGTGGGAGTGATATTGTGTGACTGAATGTGTGTATGAAAGGAGAGGAGACTGTGTGCATGATAGAGATCGAGAGAGTGAGACCGATCTTGTGTGAGTGAATGTGTGTATGAAAGCAGAGGAGACTGTGTGTGTACTGTCAACCCTCAGTGGCCTAATGGATAAGGCATTGCCCTCCTAAGCCAGGGATTGTGAGTTTGAGTCCTATCTGGGGTGATATAATCTTAGGTCGGGGATGGCAGAATGGTTAAGGTGTTTACCTTGCAGACACAAGGTACTGGTTTTGATTCTCACATGGGGTAATTGGCTAGGCTTAAAATGGCCCACAAGAGCAATTAGCCTAGTTTTAATCTATGTACCTATGTTTATGTATGTGTGTGAAAGCAGAAGAGACTGTTTATGTGTGTATGGGAGAGAGAATGGGCTGTATGTAAAATTGTTGTATTTCACTTGCTTATTATTTTTTTAAGCACTATATTATTTTTTATATATGTTTGAGGTAAAATGCTTCCTCCAACACCATTAACATATACTACAACAAGTTTGAAACAATAGGCGGAAGAACTATTTTACATTAAAAATATATAAAAATAATATAGTACTTAAAAAAATAAATAAGCAAGTAAAACACAACAATTTTACAGAGAGATCATTCTCTAAGTGCAATAATGCTCTCCAGGGTATTTGTTAATGTGCAATTAACACCCTTCCAGGGGTGTAGAGACCCTCCGCCTGAGGCATTGGGACTCATAACACCCCTAGGTGGGCGTTAATTACACGTTATCACATACCCTGTCAGGCATCATTACTTGTTTAATACTTAGTAATCTGTAACATACTGCAATTGTCTGTTCTAACAGAATGTTTAGTAGACTGCCCTGTGCATAGTCTACATATCTTTTAGACTATTTAAATGACAGGGCCTTGTAAATATAATTTCTAACTATAGTATTAGCAAGAACAGTACACAGAGAGAAACCTTTCTTTAGACCTGACCACAGTAATGTGGATATTCATTTAAATGTTTCAGAAAGCAAAATTGTTAATTATTATACATTATTTTGAATTATGTAACTGCTCTTAGGCAAGGATTACTCTAAGGCTTCAACACACACTCTCTGAGTAAATGTCAAATAATATTTACGACATGAATTCCAACATGCGAGAATGCAGGCTTAATATTGTATGTGTCTGTGGCCATGAATTATATTATGACATCAATTTTTACCAGTAATTATTACTGTCCTCCAGATTAAACATTCATAACAACAAAACATCATCAATCATCATATACATGGCAGGATTACAGCAAAAAGAACTTTAAAATGCATCTGCAACCATTCATTTACACAAAAATAACAAAGCACATGTTATTTTTGGTGCAGACTGTAAGAATTTAACAAATCTACTTTTCTACACAAAGGAAGGGTAAGAACAGTTTTAGAATAAGTTATCTGTGATCAACAGAGCTGGTAACATTAAGCTGAATTAGTGATACAGAATTTCATTATGTGACCATATATATGATCTTGGAATATGTTCTTTAGGAGCCTCGTGCAATTGCTTGGACTAAAAATTCATATAGGTAAAAGGTAATCATTAACCTTACTTCAATTTTAATATGTCCTAAAACTGAAACAGTGCAGTCAGTGTTAAGAACTCTGTCTCGTGTACAGGTTTTAATCCTGGATTCTGGTCACTGTCTATGAAGAGTTTATATATTCTCACTGTGTCTCTGTGCTTTTTCTGGTTTCTTGCCACCTTTCAAAAACATGCTGTTTATTTATTTATTGCATTTTGTTTACCAGGACGGTCCAACTGGGCACTCAGGGCCATTATCAGTGGAGAGCCAGGGAGAAAAGTTCGATTAGAGTTACAAAAATGTATAATAATTACAAAGAATTTAAAGAGAAAAAAGAATCAGTTTCTTAACAGCTGAAATGATGTTTTAGAATCAACCAATGGGTGGTACAATCAAGACAAAGGTTAAAACAATTTGCTTCTGTAGGAATGTTATACAATAATAAATAAGTTGCATTTACATATACAGCAATATACAAATTTAATTTACAAAGGGTCAATTAAAAGCACTATACAGTTATAAGTATAGCAAGATTTACTTACATTTGGAGGATAAGGTAGAAAGGCTGCAAAGTTAGTGGTTGGAGATAGTCTAGTGATCTGAGAGAGAGAGAGAGGGAGAGAGAGAGAGAGAGAGAGAGAGAGTGACAGGCAGTCAGGATGTGAAAAAGACCAAAGCCGGGAGGAGTCCAAGTGCTGTTTTAGGTTGGGCTTGAAGCTAGATGCACAGCTGTCCTGTTTTAGGGGAATGGGCAGGGAGTCCCAGTGTTTGGTGACATGGGATGAGTAGAGTGAGTCTCCAGCTGTATTACAGGATTTGAAGGTTATTAGTAGGCTCTGATTACCTGAGCAAATGCAATGAGATAGGGAGTAGTGTTTGAGATTGTTTTGTAGAGAAGGCCATGTGTGTGGTTTGTGCATTATTTTGTAGGCAAGTTAAAGTGGAGTGAATATAAGGCGATTAGGTAGTTTTAGCCAGTTGAGCTTCTTAGTGTAAAGCAGTAGTGCGTACAGTAGGATACATTAGCTGCAAGCTTGGCTGTTTTGTTAAAGCTGCCTCTAATTTATTTAGTGGTTTGGCCTGAATGTTGGTTAATATGGGTGTTGCATAGAAAAGAGAGGGGAGAAGGTAGGATGATGCTAAGGATTTTCTTGATGAGTCTGTAAGGTAGAGTTTGTTTTGGTAGAGGGAACCCAGTTTTTGATGAGTTTTCTTGATTGCCTGTGTGATATGCAGGTCAAACTTTAAGTTATTGTCTATTATGGCTGTTAGCAGTTTGGTATTTGTTACAGTTTCTATGGTGGTGGTGCTTGTTGAAGTAATATTAAAGGGGAAGAGATCTAGGTTGTTGAAATAAATCTGGGTGTGAAAAGCATTTATTTATTTGTTTGTTTATTTATTGGCATTTAGGATTAGCTGATGAGCATTTAGCCATAATTCTGTGGAAGAGAAGGACTCTTGACTTATTGGTTAAAGTAGTGGAAGGGTTGAGGCTGAACGGATAATGGTGGCATTGTTGGCATATTGTACTAAGGTGGCATGTTTGTTGGCTTTGTGTAGGTTGTTTGTGGAAATATTAAAATATACTGGGTATAGAATTGAACCTTGTGGTACACCAATAGAAATGAGAGGAAGAGGGATAGGTCCTGATTTCATTTTATGGCCTATTGTCTGTTGGAGATTTATCTACAGAACTGAATAAAAACTGAATAGGAGAGTAATAGGGGAGGTAGTTAATTGATTAGGAGTTGATGGGATACTGTGTCAAATGATTTTGACAGATACAGGAACAGGGAGGATATTAGGTGACCATTGTTTCTGTTGGTATTTATGGTTTCTGAGAAACTAAGTAGAGCTGTTGTGCTGTGGTGCGATTAGAAGCTATGTTGGTGGTAAAGGGTAGTTTGTTGTTTATGAGATACTGTAGGTTAGTGGTTGGGAGTTTATGCATCTTTCTAAGATTTTGGACAGAGGAGAGAGAATTGCAATGAAGCAGTAGTTGGAGGGGACTGTGGCTGATCCACCTTTGTGAAGTGGTATAATATGTTATTTTTTCCCAGATAATGGGCAATTGTTTTCTTTTTATAGATCTATTTATGAGTATTAGGATGGGGCAATGGCAGCTAACTTACTTGGATGAGAGTTTGTCAGCAGCTGGTGAAGTGGTTTGCAGTTTTTGAAGGTAATTTTTGAAGGTGAGGTAGGTATTTGGTGGAAAGAAAAGAGAGGGGTATTGATAGCACTGTTGGTGGGGTTAGAGAGATGGGAGGGTGAATTAGATTCTAGTAGACAGAGAAGGCAGATTGAATGAAGTATGTATTGAAATGGGTAGCTATGGAGTCTGTGTCACTGTTTGTAATAGGAGATGGGGTATTGGTCTAACTAGGGTCTAGTAGGTTTTTATGGTTGTCCAGAATTGCTTGGGATTCTGGTGATGTTTGCCTTGTACTGAGTGAAAGAATGCAATTTTGTCTAGTTTGACCTGTGGAACAGTTGTATTATTTTGTCTACAGATTTTTCTATTTATCTTTGTCCTTATGGCCTAGGTCATGGCTGAAAAGGCTCTGTGGACCATCCCACTTACCTGGTTCATAAATAGTAAATAAACAAAATAGCACCACTCTGTTTTCATCCACTCACACAGGAAGGTATGTAGATGCTAATGGATGTCTTGCATCTTCTGTTAATTAGTTTAGCTCTACAAAGGAGAGAAGTTTTTGGCATGTCTTTTTGAATGGTTTCAATATGTGTTAGCCATATTTGAAAATATTATCAACTAATACATCCACGATTTTTGTTTGGGTTACAGTTTCATTTTAAAAGATTGTATTTCATTTGCATTTTTAAGCTACTTTTCAATAGCGATAAATGAATTTTGGGTGAAGTCGTGAAGTGTTGGTAGGTATAGAGTTGCACAATAAGGGGTGAGTTATCAGCATATTGAACTATGCCAGTGAGGTGGGTGGCTGTATGTAGTTTGTTTATTGGTTCATAGGTTCATAGGTGTATATTAGGCTAAAAACCACTGAGGCTTTTATAAGCCTAGCCATGCATTGCAAATGTATTCTGCACTATTTTAACCATAGACATTATTTTAAGGGGTATGTGGAAGGCATGGTATGATTTACAGACTGCCTATGTCCATTAGAGACATAGGTGCTAGACCTGGGGTGAATTTCCCACCCACTGGTCCAGGTTACACTTGAATAGGGTTAGGGAAGAATTCTGCTTCACATAGATGGGAAGTCTATTCCAGAGGATGATAAGTCCCTGCGACACATACTTGTCCCTCCAATATGTCCTATTTATGTCACAAGCAAGGCTCAATAACCTAGATCAAGTAATTCTAATGCTGTCAGTTTTGGAGATGAGCAAAAGGTCCATCAGAGAGAAATACAAGGATGCCTTTTATGTCAGACACAGACTGACTGTCAACACTCTGTAGAAAACTGAGTAGAGAGATAGGGCTTTAAGAGAATATGCATAGGACATGTTGTTTACACTCTGTAATCTTTTTGTAAGGAATCTCTACAGTCCCTGAATATGCCTGGTCAGGTACATACTAAAGGAGGCACTGTACTCAATGATGGATCTGATGAGGAAGAAATACAGTGGAACGATGAATACCTTGCACAAAGATGCCATGTTTTTGCTTATAAATTGAGCAACATAGAATGATTTCCTTACTACCTTACACACATGCTGGTCAAAAGCCAGGTTACTATCCACATAGGTCCCCAGTTCCCTGACTACTGGGTCCATTCACAGGGGCATATTATCAATGTGGTAGTTTCCTAGGATGGCTGGATTCTGTAAGTGTACTGTTATGTATTTCTTGGCAGTAGGTTTTAAGCTATGGCTTTGACTCCAGTTATGTATCTGTGTTAGTCCTTCCTGTAGGACGTTAGGGTCTTGTGGGGGGGGGGGGTGGATTCTATAACTGCTCCTAATTTGCACTCATCTACAAACTTGGTCAGCCAGTAGCCTTTTACACTGGGTTTGACTTCCAGGAAGTAATGACAAAAAATGAGCGGGACCAGCAACATTGACTAAGAGGGTGTCTAATGTTAAACCTTGTGGAATGCTGTCAGTGACTGGTAGGAAGAAGGAGAGATGCTTGTTTCTGTTTGACTGTTTACTGCTTCTCAGATAGATAGCTGCAGAACCAAGAGAGACAGAGGCTGGGTGAGGATGACAGAAGGAAGTTCAGTAAGAAGATGTTGATGGGAAATACTGTGTCAAATGATTTTGATAAATCTGGGAATTATGAAGATACCAGGTCGCTGCCATTCCTTTGTTGGGTTATGATATCGGTGACGCTGAAAAGAGCAGTGGTAGTACTACGGTGAGATTTGAAACTAGGCTGGGTTTTGCATGCCATGATTATGTAAGGACTGTCCAGCACATAAATCCAAAATGGAAACTCACACTTGTACCCCTTCCATTCAGACATAATTGCAGATAAAAAGCTCTTCCTTCTGCCCATCAATACGTTTATGTATCCTGTCATCAGTAAGTTTATGTATCCTGCCCATTAGTAAGTTTATGTATCCTGTCCATCAGTAAGTTTATGTATCCTGCCCATCAGTAAGTTTATGTATCCTGTCCATCAGTAAGTTTATGTATCCTGCCCATTTGTAAGTTTATATATCCTGCCCATCAGTAAGTTTATGCATCCTGTCCATCAGTAAGTTTATGTATCCTGCCCATTAGTAAGTTTATGTATCCTATCCATCAGTAAGTTTATACATCCTGTCCATCAGTAAGTTTATGTATCCTGTCCATCAGTAAGTTTATGTATCCTGCCCATTAGTAAGTTTATGTATCCTGTCCATCAGAAAGTTTATGTATCCTGTCCATCAGTAAGTTTATGTATCCTGGCCATCAGTAAGTTTATGTATCCTGCCCATTAATAAGTTTATGTATCCTGTCTTCAGTAAGTTTATGTATCCTGGCCATCAGTAAGTTTATGTATCCTGTCCATCAGTAAGTTTATGCATCCTGTCCATCAGTAAGTTTATGTATCCTGCCCATCAGTAAGTTTATGCATCCTGTCCATCAGTAAGTTTATGTATCCTGCCCATCAGTAAGTTTATGTATCCTGTCTTCAGTAAGTTTATGTATCCTGGACATCAATAAGTTTATGTATCCTGTCCATCAGTAAGTTTATGTATCCTGCCCATTAGTAAATTTACGTATTCTGTCCATCAGTAAGTTTATGTATCCTGGCCATCAATAAGTTTTTGTATCCTGGCCATCAGTAAGTTTATGTATCCTGGTCACCAGTAAGTTTATGTATCCTGGTCACCAGTAACCATATGTATTCTGGTCTTAGAGCTGGAGCACTGTGATTTGCTGAAATCATTGTAAACAAGTCAGTTGTAGACGCAGCAGTCCATCTCTGTACAAAAATCTACACAATATATAAAATAGTTGGTAACAGTAAACAGATGTGCTTGCCTTTCCATTTCAGTGATTACCTGGCAGAGTGAAAGCAGATAACCATTTCATCTACAGGAACCACATGCTATTTATGAACTTCTTATGAAAGTGTCCTCTTGTAATGCAAACTTGCATTTCTATTTTCTACAGTTTTGTATGAGCATAGGCATGATATTGAAGTAATGACTAACGAACTATTCAAGAAAGAAAAAAAAGGATCTTATTTTGAAAAGCTGCTTCTACTGTCTAGAGATTCACACAAGTATCGTGTTATGCATCAACTTGGTTATCTGAAGCTAGTTATCTAGATTGTAAACTGCTACTGCAAACAGCCTATATCAAGAGAAATCTATATCCCTACCTTTCAAAAATCATTTGATGGCTCATATGTAGTTCAAAAAATGATTTAGGCTTGCATACCAAACTGTTACAGATCAATAATTCATAGGCAGACATTTATTTTTATTTAACTGAACACTGCAGAAAAAGAGAAATTTCAATTCTGCTGTACTGAGCTTGAGTAATTACAGCTTCTTGCCTCAAGAAAGCCTTCTATATTCATTTATTTATTTGTACTTTTTAGCATAGTAATATTTTTATAAATGACATTGCTACTTGTTATTTACTTTTTTATCTCTTATGCTTTGTGATAGTATAATATTTTTATAAACAATAATAATAGCACTTAATAATATTTTTAATGTTAAAAGTATTATCAACACAGAAACATTTAACTTGCAGGTTAACATTTTGATTATAGCAGATTTGTTAATATATTACTTTTATTGTTACAAATGGCCACCAGATCTAAGCTCACCTTCAGTGGAAGCCAGAGCAGGAAAGTTGTGTGTGTGTAAACAAGTCAACATAGTCATGAGGGAAGTTGTCAGACCTAATACACATTCTTTAAAATTTTTACTGAACTGACCATATGAGAGGGTCAGCAAAGGAACATTTTTTCAGCTTCTGTTTATTTGAGGGACCTTTTCATCATAAATGACTTTCTTGTTCTAAAGTGCAACATCAGAGCATGTTTTATTGTTTAAGAGCTTGCAAGGGTAAAGTTCCCTGCACAGATTTGGAGACCATGTTCTCTAATTTGACCAGGGCTTCATTTTTATAATTCAAATGTACAAAATTTAATGAAATGCATCATCAGATAAACCAACTTAATTAAATCTACCATATCTGAGAAGGTCACATGATACACTAATCCCATTAGCTGTAACAGTTATTTAAAGACATGGTATATATTTTTTCATATATCTATGAATGTGACACCCCTTCACTTTAGAAAAATGGCTTTATAGTAGGAATACTAAATACTCTATTTTTCTATACACAATACTATACTATGTGGACCTTGTCATATACAGTCCAATTGATGAAAGTATCTCACTCAACTGGTTGATTCAAATATTCCCACCAATTTTATATATATGTCAGACAGGGAACAGGAAAGGCATCCCTGTTTAGTCAGAATATTGGTTGTCACAATAACAAATGATTTTTAAATAATATCTATATCAAGACTAGGTATTTACTAATGATGATATAAGAATTAACATAGTCATTTTCTGGAACCAGCATAATTGAAGTATCCTCATCAGAATCAATCTTAGATAAAACCTGAAACTAAGAGTTTTCAGGCTTTACATGCCTGCTTCTTATTCAGAATTACGACTATGGTTCGAGAAGGAAGAAGTGTTTACAGCTACTTTAAACCCTGTGATGTATCACTTATAGCTGGACTCTGAAGACTTTTGAATATTACTTGAACTTACCTGATAAAAAGTTTCCCCTTTCTTTTGTAAATGTGTACGTGGGGACCTCTATCATGTATCATCTTGGTTACAGCATTTGATCAGTAAGGATACCTGGCATACTGCTCAAAGGTTCATAACTTCTTACTTGGCTTAAACCAAAGGAGACAGTCAAGGAGCATAGCCACATCAAACAATACTATTGAAAGACTAGCAGAGCCTCCTATAAAGTAGACTTTAAGGAGGCCTTCCCCCATATCCCTGGTAGAAATTTGTGACCACCCATGCAGTCATCGAAATGAGTTTTAATAGGTTCATAGGTTCATCTGTGTTTACTAGGCTAATGACCACAAGGGCCTTTTTAAGCCTAACCATGCATCTCAACTCTCTGCCAAGTTCTAGTAACCTTGATAAGTGTAAGCAGGGGCTTGGAATTTGAAACCTATACAAGCAGGGGCCTTGGAGATGAACCATTTACAGGCTGCCTATGTCCATTAGAGACATAGGTGCCAAGCCAGCAATGAACTTCCTGTTCCCATCCAGTTGCCCAAGTTACACTTGAATTGGTTAGGAAGGAATTCTGTTTCACATGGATGGGGAGCCTGTTCCAGAAATAGGGTAGCCTCTGGGATATACCTGTCTCTCCTGCCTCTTTACATGGGTAATGCTGGTGAAGTTTTTATGTGGATATGCAGGAGGACCATCAGAGTGGGGTCTAACAATGCGCTGTATAGCAGGCATAGATCTCTCCTCAACAGCCTGTAGGAGACAGAATACAGGGACAGGGCTTGAAGCAGTCTGCATAGGGCATTTTACTTACCCCTATATTCTTTTAGTGAGAAACCTCTGTGGACTTTCCATTTGTTGTACATGCCTGGTAAGGTATATACCAAAGTGGACATTGTATTCAATGATAGTTCCAATGAATGCCAAATACAGTGGGAACAATAACTACCTTGTGTCTATATTCCATACCTTTGTTTATAAGTTGCGCAACATAGAATTATTTCCTCACTGCTGTAGACACGTGATGGTCAAAGGCTAGATTACTATCTATGTGTGTCCCTAAGTCCCTGACTACTTTGTCACCTCTAAGAGGTCTGTTGTCAATATGATAGTTACCAGGGGTGGATGACTTCCTGAAGGATACTATTATGCATTTCTTGGCATTTAGTTTTAGTCCATGGCTGTGACACCAGTTGTTTGTGTTAGCTCCTAACAGTAAACAGATGTGCTTGCCTTTCCATTTCAGTGATTACCTGGCAGAGTGAAAGCAGATAACCATTTCATCTACAGGAACCACATGCTATTTATGAACTTCTTATGAAAGTGTCCTCTTGTAATGCAAACTTGCATTTCTATTTTCTACAGTTTTGTATGAGCATAGGCATGATATTGAAGTAATGACTAACGAACTATTCAAGAAAGAAAAAAAGGATCTTATTTTGAAAAGCTGCTTCTACTGTCTAGAGATTCACACAAGTATCGTGTTATGCATCAACTTGGTTATCTGAAGCTAGTTATCTAGATTGTAAACTGCTACTGCAAACAGCCTATATCAAGAGAAATCTATATCCCTACCTTTCAAAAATCATTTGATGGCTCATATGTAGTTCAAAAATGATTTAGGCTTGCATACCAAACTGTTACAGATCAATAATTCATAGGCAGACATTTATTTTTATTTAACTGAACACTGCAGAAAAAGAGAAATTTCAATTCTGCTGTACTGAGCTTGAGTAATTACAGCTTCTTGCCTCAAGAAAGCCTTCTATATTCATTTATTTATTTGTACTTTTTAGCATAGTAATATTTTTATAAATGACATTGCTACTTGTTATTTACTTTTTTATCTCTTATGCTTTGTGATAGTATAATATTTTTATAAACAATAATAATAGCACTTAATAATATTTTTAATGTTAAAAGTATTATCAACACAGAAACATTTAACTTGCAGGTTAACATTTTGATTATAGCAGATTTGTTAATATATTACTTTTATTGTTACAAATGGCCACCAGATCTAAGCTCACCTTCAGTGGAAGCCAGAGCAGGAAAGTTGTGTGTGTGTAAACAAGTCAACATAGTCATGAGGGAAGTTGTCAGACCTAATACACATTCTTTAAAATTTTTACTGAACTGACCATATGAGAGGGTCAGCAAAGGAACATTTTTTCAGCTTCTGTTTATTTGAGGGACCTTTTCATCATAAATGACTTTCTTGTTCTAAAGTGCAACATCAGAGCATGTTTTATTGTTTAAGAGCTTGCAAGGGTAAAGTTCCCTGCACAGATTTGGAGACCATGTTCTCTAATTTGACCAGGGCTTCATTTTTATAATTCAAATGTACAAAATTTAATGAAATGCATCATCAGATAAACCAACTTAATTAAATCTACCATATCTGAGAAGGTCACATGATACACTAATCCCATTAGCTGTAACAGTTATTTAAAGACATGGTATATATTTTTTCATATATCTATGAATGTGACACCCCTTCACTTTAGAAAAATGGCTTTATAGTAGGAATACTAAATACTCTATTTTTCTATACACAATACTATACTATGTGGACCTTGTCATATACAGTCCAATTGATGAAAGTATCTCACTCAACTGGTTGATTCAAATATTCCCACCAATTTTATATATATGTCAGACAGGGAACAGGAAAGGCATCCCTGTTTAGTCAGAATATTGGTTGTCACAATAACAAATGATTTTTAAATAATATCTATATCAAGACTAGGTATTTACTAATGATGATATAAGAATTAACATAGTCATTTTCTGGAACCAGCATAATTGAAGTATCCTCATCAGAATCAATCTTAGATAAAACCTGAAACTAAGAGTTTTCAGGCTTTACATGCCTGCTTCTTATTCAGAATTACGACTATGGTTCGAGAAGGAAGAAGTGTTTACAGCTACTTTAAACCCTGTGATGTATCACTTATAGCTGGACTCTGAAGACTTTTGAATATTACTTGAACTTACCTGATAAAAAGTTTCCCCTTTCTTTTGTAAATGTGTACGTGGGGACCTCTATCATGTATCATCTTGGTTACAGCATTTGATCAGTAAGGATACCTGGCATACTGCTCAAAGGTTCATAACTTCTTACTTGGCTTAAACCAAAGGAGACAGTCAAGGAGCATAGCCACATCAAACAATACTATTGAAAGACTAGCAGAGCCTCCTATAAAGTAGACTTTAAGGAGGCCTTCCCCCATATCCCTGGTAGAAATTTGTGACCACCCATGCAGTCATCCAAATGAGTTTTAATAGGTTCATAGGTTCATCTGTGTTTACTAGGCTAATGACCACAAGGGCCTTTTTAAGCCTAACCATGCATCTCAACTCTCTGCCAAGTTCTAGTAACCTTGATAAGTGTAAGCAGGGGCTTGGAATTTGAAACCTATACAAGCAGGGGCCTTGAGATGAACCATTTACAGGCTGCCTATGTCCATTAGAGACATAGGTGCCAAGCCAGCAATGAACTTCCTGTTCCCATCCAGTTGCCCAAGTTACACTTGAATTGGTTAGGAAGGAATTCTGTTTCACATGGATGGGGAGCCTGTTCCAGAAATAGGGTAGCCTCTGGGATATACCTGTCTCTCCTGCCTCTTTACATGGGTAATGCTGGTGAAGTTTTTATGTGGATATGCAGGAGGACCATCAGAGTGGGGTCTAACAATGCGCTGTATAGCAGGCATAGATCTCTCCTCAACAGCCTGTAGGAGACAGAATACAGGGACAGGGCTTGAAGCAGTCTGCATAGGGCATTTTACTTACCCTATATTCTTTTAGTGAGAAACCTCTGTGGACTTTCCATTTGTTGTACATGCCTGGTAAGGTATATACCAAAGTGGACATTGTATTCAATGATAGTTCCAATGAATGCCAAATACAGTGGGAACAATAACTACCTTGTGTCTATATTCCATACCTTTGTTTATAAGTTGCGCAACATAGAATTATTTCCTCACTGCTGTAGACACGTGATGGTCAAAGGCTAGATTACTATCTATGTGTGTCCCTAAGTCCCTGACTACTTTGTCACCTCTAAGAGGTCTGTTGTCAATATGATAGTTACCAGGGGTGGATGACTTCCTGAAGGATACTATTATGCATTTCTTGGCATTTAGTTTTAGTCCATGGCTGTGACACCAGTTGTTTGTGTTAGCCCTTCCTGGATAACATTTTTGTCATTGTGGTACTCAATGTCAGCTCCTAATTTGCAATCATCTGCAAATTTAGTCAGCCAGAGGCCATTGACATTGGACTCAACTTCATAGAAGTAAATGCCGAAAAGGAACGGTCCAAGGACCAATCCCTGAGGGACTACACTTGTGACTGGCCTCTTTCTAGAGGTGGACTCCCCAGTTCTAACTTCCTGGGTCATGTCTGTGAGCCAGTTGACATAAGGGTTTGTTTCTAACCTCTTCAATTTGTTAAGAATGCCCAAGTGGTTTATTGTGTCAAATACCTTAGCCAGGTCAAAATAGGCAGTGTGAAGCATTTTGCCCTCATCCATTGATTTGGTGACATTCTCAGAGAAGTCCACCAGGATTAATAGGCATGACCTGCCCTTGATGAAACCAAACTGGGTTGGGTCCAGTGTCTGGAGGTTTACTATATCATTATTGATCATTTCCATGATAATTCTTTTCATGGCTTTGCATATAAGACTACTGAGACTTATGGATCTGTAGATTCGGGTCTACTTTGTATAACCGAACTTCCGATTCACCGACACACAATTTACCGACCCCAAACAACCGAAAACACACAACACCGACAAACACCAACAACTCAAAACACCGAACACCATTACACCGACACAAAAAACTTAAACTACACATTGCACACAATAACATATCCACTAACCTTAACCTAAACCCTAACCCTAACGTCCGACACTACCGCACACTTACCCAACCTGCACCCTAACCCTAACTCACTTAACCCACCCTAAACCTCAACACCGTCACTATCGCACACTTACCCTACCTGCACCCTAACCCTAACTCACTTAACCCACCCTAAAACATTAAGCCCATCACTATCACACACTCACTCCACCCGCATACTAACCCTAACACACTCAACCCTTCCCTACACTACACTACGTCACTATCACACACTTACCTTACCGGAACCCTAAGTCCGATACTACCGCACACTCACCTTTCCCACACCCTAACCTAAAATCCCTCACTATCGTACACTTACCTGTCCGCTCCCCAATCCTAAATCCGTCACTATCACACACTTACTGTATCGCACTCACACGTTGCCGTTTTCGGTCTTTCGGCTGTCGGAATATCGCCTTTTCGATCACCTACCTGTTCGGTCATTCCGTCTCGATCTTCTGGGTGTCGGTGAAGTGGTGGTTCCGTTATTCAAAGTAGACCCGTAGATTCCAGGGTCTGTAGCTGACCCACCTTTGTGTAGAGGGATGATTGTTGTTGTTCTCCATTCATGAGGCATGAAGCCTGTTTGGAGGCCACAGTTAAATAGCAATTTGAGAAGGCCTGTTTGGTCATGTTTCATGCTATTTAGAAGGCATCCTGGATTTTATCTGGGCCCATTGATGCAGTGTTCTTGGCCTTAAAGACTGCATTAAGGACCTGTTCCCTGGTGATAGCAAGGGGAGTTATATTTGATGGTATTTCCTGAGGGAAGGTTGAGCGGTAGAGAGGGGTAAAGTTTGAGCTGAATTTGTCGGCCAGTAGATTTGTTATATTTTCTGGCTTAGTATAAGTGACTCCATTTAAAATGAACTCTCTACACATTTGTGTAGTTTTGTGAACATAGTTAAAGAATGCCTTGTGGTTGTCCTTGGCTTGGGAGGCCAACTTTGTTTAAAGGTCACTTGATAAGTAATGCAGACCATTCCAGAAATGGGGATTATGTTGGTTCAGGTGTCTGTCATGTCCTCTGGTTTTGTTGATGTGATAATGTAGGCTTAGATCTTTAGAATGGGTGTTTACTTCATCACGTGTCCTTTTTAGGTTTAGGTGAAAGAGTTCAAGAAGTGCTGTGTTGACTGTAGCACATAAAGCTAAGCAGAGATCACCCCTCAGAAGTCTGTATGACACTGAGTTGAGGTAGTGTTTGGTGGTAGGAGGAGTGGGTTGTCTGTGTACATGAGGCAGTTGTAACATTGCCTCAAAATGCCCAGATTCACCAGTTGGACTGGAGAGTACACTTGAAACTGCCCTTTGGACATGCCTGAATAGGTAAAGTGAGTTGTTTTACTGATTAGCTGGTAGGGACAAATAGAGAGCCTTTTCCTTCTGGACAGTATAGGAGGTCTAGTACTAGGGTTATTTAGTGCTTGCTATGAGTTTTGAGCAAGGGCTGGGCTGTGAAATGAATGGTTTGAGTGCTTAAGTTGAAAGTTTGTTTAGTTCCAAGGGAAAAGTTTAATCTTAGCTAACCGGCACTGCCCGGTGAACAAAAGCGCACAAATGCCGTTTTTATAGCAGGGGAAATGAAAGAGATAGAAATTAGCCCAAAATGGCCAATAAACTACTAACTTCTGGGCTACAGCAAACAAGGCACACAAATTTCAGAAAGAAACAGATCAAATAAGCAGGCACAATAAGCCTTTAACCAGAAATTCCCATCTCAGAAGGGTAGAATCTAGCCTCTCCTCCCACAAGAGAAAATACAATAAAAAACAAGGTATCCAACCGAAAGGGCAAGACACAATAAAAAAAATTCACTGTTTAATTATAAAATGAAGTGCTTTTCATTGTCGTAAATATGGCAACTTCTTCAGATTCAAACAGATTCCTTACTTGTTTAAATAGTGAAGTCAAGATCACATGATCAGCAATCAGCTGATGTGTTAGCTATACTAACAACATACAGTTTTCCCCATCAAAAAGATATATATATATATATATATATATATATATATATATATATATATATACACACACACACACACACACACACACACACGCAGAAACAAAAGCTCATATCACCAGCGAGAGCAATTGAACATGTTTTCAAATATAAAGAACAGTAACAGGTTAATACAGTTCACCATCCATTAACCCATCAAAACGGGTAAAAGTGGAAACATGTCACCACGTATTCATGTTATGAAATATGAGGTTGATGAACTCTTTGACCTGTACAAACTCCTCAACAATATAAATAAAACCAATATAAAATGCTCTCCTCACACAAGAGTGCAGACTACAAACCTTCTTAATGTAAAATAACTGGCCTGAAACCAAAGTGCTTAAACTAGAACTAATGTGCTTTTAGAATAACAGACACTGAGCCTTCTATCAGCAATTCCCAACTTAGAAGGATGTAAGCTGCCTGTCCTGCCACAATAATGCAGTCGACAAACCTTCTTAATGTAAAACAACTGGTTTGAAGCCCAAGTGCTTAAACCAAAAGGCTTATAGTATCAGTTACAATTTAATCAGGCTACTACCAAGCAGAAATATCTGTAGCAGAATAATACAGTTGAGTACTTTTAAGAAGAAGCACAAGCAAAATAAGGTAATAAAGTGGGAAGAAACACAATTACAGTAAAAGCAGATAAATAAAGTGCAATTTTTTAATATATAACAATAGAAAATGAGCAAACTGATTTAAACAAATTACCCAATTAACCAGTAAAAAAACTCAAAACTGAGCCCTGTTCCAGCAGTCTTCAATCTGACAAGTTCTAACCGCACACTCCTGCCACTAGGGTGCAGGGGAACCTTCTGCAAAAAAGATGGCCTGGATTAGTGCTCAAGTTATACAAACAAAGCTAGATTCAGCAAGCCTGAATCTAGTCTATGCTACAGCAGACATGGTGCACCAATATCAGAAAAGAAACAGTTCAAATGAGCAGGCACAGTAAGCCTTTAAAGAGAAATTCCAAGCTCAGAAGGGTAGAATCTAGACTCTCCTCCCACAAGAGTGCAGACCACAAACCTTCTTAATGTAAAATAACTGGCCTGGAGCTCAAGTGCTTAAACCAGAACTATTTAGAATAACAGACATTGAGCCTTCAATCAGCAATTCCCAACGTAGAAGGATGTAAGCTACCTGTCCTGCCACAACAGTGCAGACCACAAACCTTCTTAATGTAAAACAACTGGTCTGAAGCCCAAGTGCAATAACCAAAAGACTTAAAATAACAATTACAATTTAATCAGGCTACTACCAATCAGTAATAAATGCAGCAGAATAAACACAATTGAGTACTTTTAAGAAAAGGCAAAAACAAAATAAGGTAATAAAGGAGAAAGAAACACAAATACAGTAAAAGCAGATAAAGTGCAATTTTTTTATATATATAACCAATTACAAACCCCTTAACACCAAACACTCCCTTATCAATATCTGACAGTATTAATACTAATTATCTCACACCTGAACTACACCCCTATTACCTATACTAATCCATCCTCTGCTCTAACTACTTCCCTTTCCAATTCCTTCACTACATCCTTTACTTATCTAACCTTATACTCTTGACCCACCTCATCCTCTACTAACATTCTTATCTCTTTTCAACTGTACATACACACTATACCTACTTTCTTCCAACAACTACTCTCTACAATGGCTATAACACAAAGAACTATTTTCACACAGTTACTTCTCTTAACTTGTATTACAGCCTCTCTAACCATACCCTATTCCCTCACCTTCATGGAAAACCTTACTATTTTTAAACAAAACCATAATTTCCAACAAACTCTATCTTATACTTGTATCAACACTCTTACTCACTGTAACATAACCTCTATGTCTAACTACATACTCCCAAAATATCATAGAGCAACACATGTAACATACCTCACCTCTAAAAAGAGTTTGAATAACCTCAATAAAATCTTTAATATAAAACTACTTCACCATTGTCATCTCCTCTCAGATGGTGATATTCATCCAAACCCAAGCCCCAATGGTCATAATTCCAATATCCTAGATAATATAACTTTACCTGTGCACTCCACATTATCTAAAGCACCTAACTCCCTCCTAATAGCTCATCTCAACATTAGAAGTATCAATAATAAAATCTCACACCTTCATGCACTCCTACACCTGCACTCTTTTGACATCTTATGTCTCACTGAAACATGGCTAAAACCATCTACCCTAGACCAGGAAATTACCCCTCCAGGTTATAACATCCTTAGACATGACCACATAACCAAAAAAGGTGAAGGAATTGCTATTATTTATAAAGCTAATCTCCATATTTCCCTGTCTAACACTATCCCATTACTTGACACCAAATCCGAAATATTATCTGTCACTCTCCAATTAAACAACTCCAAATCTATCTACCTATTTTGTATATATCTTCCCCCTGGAAACAATACTAGTACTCTTGAAAACCTACTTAGTTACCTATCTACACAACTTCCCCAAGAGACCATTGTACTAGGAGATTTTAGCATAGACTGGCTCACCTGTAATTCTCTGACCCCAACTAACCACTTAAATCTTTTTGGCTTCTCTCAATTAATAACTACTCCTACTAGAATTCACAAACCTAACAGGAAAGAATCTACCCTTGATTGGATCCTTATCAATAGCCATCCTAACAACTATACTCCAGGAACCCTTCCTGATAATATCATTGACCATATGCTTACTTACATTATCAGACAAAAAGTTCACATTCCAAATACTCTTAATCTTATAACTTCACGCTCTAAAAAACACTTTAATCCTGACAGTTTTATAAACGAACTAAAAGCATGTGATTGGTCACCACTAACATATCTGGAACTTATTGAGGCTGTAACCTACTTTAATACTAACTTTATTCAAATACTAAATCACCATTCACCATACCGCTCCATTAGAATAAGAACCAAATCTGCCCCTTGGCTAACTAAACAAACTAGGCAGAAAATGCTACTTAGAAACAAAATTTGGGCTAAATGGAGAACTACCAAATGCCCATCTGATCACCTTCTCTTCAAACAATTAAGAAATGCTACCAAGAGAGATACCCTTAGGGATAAAAAAGACTTCTACCTAAACCTCCAACAAACTTCACAACATACGCCAAAAAAATTTTGGTCAGGAATTAATAAACTTCTTCAGCCAGGAAACACTACTACTCCCACCCCTGCAGGTTTCAACCAAAATAATTCCAACCTGATCCCTGATGCCTTTAATAAATACTTTACAGAAGCCATTCAATCTCTAGCTAACTCTCTACCACCTTTACCTGCTTCACAATTGAATACCTCTAATACTTCTTCCCCAACCTTTCATATACACCCTGTTCCAACATCTCTTATTTACAAATACTTACTAAACTAAAACCTTGTACCCCATCCGCTGACCGTCTCCCATCTGAATACCTACAAATTGCTGCACAAGCCATTGACTACCTCATATCTATCCTGATTAACAGAACCATCACTGGAGGCAAAATCCCTACCATATGGAAAATATCACACATTATCCCTCTACACAAAGGTGGATCTTCAATTGACCTCTCTAACTACCGACCTATTGCCTTACTCTCCCCATTAGCCAAAATAATGGAAAAATGTATTCACAAACAAATACTTAACCACCTTCTACAAAACAACCTACTAGCCAACTGCCAACATGGCTTTAGACCATTCCATAGTACTACTACTGCTCTTCTCTCCTTCACTGACACTATAAACAAAAACCGCAATAATAACTCCTTTTCCTCTGCACTATTTTTAGACCTGTCAAAAGTCTTTGATATGGTTAATCATACCCTACTTCTTGAAAAACTAAAGCACCTTTCTCTTGACCAACAAGCATTACAATGGTTCAGATGTTATCTTCAAAATAGACAGCAAGCTGTACTCTGGGATAACAATTTGTCTTCCTTACTTCCTGTTAATATTGGAGTCCCTCAAGGCTCTATCTTAGGTCCACTTCTTTTTTCCATATTTATTAATGATCTCCACTTGAACATACCCCACGCCACTTGCATCCAATATGCAGATGACTCTACCTTAATTTGTACTACCAATAATATACCCTCACTCCAATCCCTAACCCAAACTGTATTCCAAAAAGTAGAAAACTGGTTCATGCAACATCGTCTTCTCCTGAATCCAAAAAAAACAAAACTACTACTTTTTACACCAACTCATAAGTCACCCACTCCATTCTTCTCTATAACCTCCAATAATGCTACTAATATAGCACCAGATACTACCACCTGCCTACTAGGTGTCACAATCGACAATCATCTTAACTTTGATGACCATATTAACTCCACCATAAAGACTGTCAACAGAAAACTTGGTACCCTCTACAGAATCAAACCCTTCCTTACACCCTCAGCCAGGCAAACTATCGCACAAACTCACCTCATTTCTACCCTTTTCTATGCCTCTGCTATATATACCAACCTATCAAAAAACAACATCTCCAAACTTTCTACCTGCTATAATAGTATTGCTAGATTCATCACATGCTCTCCCTTTAAAACCCACCACTGCCTTAACCTTAAACAACTAGGATGGTTAGAAATACAGAACCATATACTCTGTCAACAGTTACTTATGACACAAAAGATCCTATACCACCCCAACGATACACCCATCCTCTCTAATCTGATCTGTCCATATAAAAATCTGGCTACACTACGTTCTGCAAATAAACTACTTGTCTCCTTAACTAAATCAAACAACAAAGCTGGTGACTGTCTTTTCTCAAACACTATAGGAAAAAAATGGAATCAGCTCCCTCCTGAACTATCTACCCTAGCATCTGCTTCTCAATTCAAAAAACAAATAAAAGAACATCTAAAAACTAAGTGGCTTTGTCCTTGTGCAAACCCAGACTGAAACTTGTATTTCACTCCTACTCCAACCCTACCCCTCCCTCTTGCCTCCAAAACTAATTTCTCTCCTCTTGCTTTATTCTTAGCAATTTGATAGGATTTGGGAACTTTGTTCTTTCTGCAATTGCCGTGGTGCTGTCTAGTGCATTTGCTTGTTTATGTCTGGTCTGGTTTTTGCCTAAATGTTTTGTAGTCACTGTTTGTTAGTCCCATTTGCTTTTCTCATTTTACCTATGTTACTATGGTACTGTTGCTTTATTACTTTATTTCACTTGTTTGCTTTTTGTTATATTGTTATTCTTATGCTTGGAGCTTTTCTCCCCGGGCCTCTACTGAAAATGGACATGTATCCAGTTAGACTAGCCCGGTCAACAAATGTAAAATAAAATAAATAAAATAAAATAAATAGAAAACAAGCAAACTGATTTGAACAAATTACTCAGTTAACCGGTAAAAAACCTCAGAACTGAGCCCTCTTCCAGCAGTCTTCAATCAGACATGTTCAGGCCTAAGTGAGTATGCCTACTCAAATGTTCTCTCTGTATTAGGCAAGATGAGCTAATGAGACTAGACTAGGATAGAACTGGGACAGGGCTGAACAGATGGGAATGGTAGGAATGTCTGAAATCAAAATATGATCTCCCTGTACTCGGTTGAGTGAGCAAATGAGATGGGCCCAGGAGGAATGTTCAAACACAAATTTACATGAGGGGCGATCAATTCCAAAGCCACCAAGATTAATACCACAACAAGAACAGGGAGGGTGGGTGAGGAAAACTAACTGCAGACAGGGAGAGACAGAGAGGATCTTCCAATTTTCAGTAAACAAATAGGCAGATAAATGCAGTACTACTTTTAACACAATATTCAATGAAACAATAAATAGAAAAAATACATTTCAGTACTATCTTATAACACTGCAAGTTTGTACTTAGCTTGTAATAAAGTTGATGTATGGTGTGCAAAGGGGCACAGAGCTTTTAGCTTATCAAAGTATCTATGGGTACTGAGACATGACATAGTTTTTGGTGAGGAACCATTGACATGTTTTCATCATATTGCTCACTGTTACAGTAGCCTTAGCTATAGCTGTACAGGTTATATTTTATTAAGGATGGACCAGCCAGCTGCCAAAGCTTCAGGGGACCTTTCACATACACAAACTGTTAAGAAGCTTGAGCTTAGCTGGCCAAAAATGCAGGTTTGAGTGTCAAGCCCTTCAGAGCTTTCCTGCCATTGAAGAGAGTGCTCCTCTGTGGACTTTCAAGAATTAACAGCTTGCTTGTGCTATTCCTTTGCTGTGCAGATAATTTCCCTTCAGGAAAAAAAAAACTTCCATATAAAAAAAAATATTGATTTATTGTACTTTCTTGTGTAGAAAAGTTACTTTTATGATAGGAGTTTGTGTTTTAGCAGACTGTCATGAGACGTAACTGTACTTTTAAATGGGAGCAGTGTTTTTTATCTCATTTTAAAAGTTCAAAAACAACGTGTCTGCATGGAGTTAACTCTCCAGCTAGCAAGAACAAGCCCCAAACAGTAAAATAAATCAACAATAGCTGGAGCGACACTAGGTACAGCACAGCTATGTTCATCCTTCAGATCAGTCTGAAGAAGCCTAGTGGTGAAAGCGCTAACCTGTGTGTTTTATTTTTATGCAATAAAACAATGTTTGGATATTTTTACAACTTTTTTGATTCCTGTTTGGCATTTGGTGTTTCGAGTACCTTGGATGAACATAGCTGTGCTTTACCTAGTGTCGCTCTAGCTATTGTTGATTTATTTTCATTTTAAAAGTTGTTTAAGGTCATTGAAAACCATTTTTCTTGTGGAGAAGCTGTGTTTACTTTACTTTTGGGGGTTAGTAGAGTGTATTAAAGTGCTTTTACTGAGTTTTTATGAGGAAAAAACTGACTTTTAATAACTTTAATTTTTACCAGTTTATACTGCTTGTTTTCAATGGGAAGGATGCGCCATTTCTGGCTTGACCATGGAACAAACTACTGGCCCCATGGTTAGTCCTTCTTCCAGCCACAGAAAGAAAATAGTTAAGCAAACAGCCTTTGCCATCAAAGCAGGGTAGCAGTTTGTTCCAGCCATAGGTGGGTGACTCTGCTGAGGCCAAAGCTGGTTCCCCTGGCCACTCATCTTTTACTCTGAATACGTCTGGCATAGCACCTATAGCCACTATGAACTGTGGGTTAACCATATCCTCTGTGGCTTTTGGGGTCCCCTCATTGGGAAGTGAGAGATACACTTGTCAGTCCTAGGAGAGGGAACAGGAAAGGCTTCCCTGTTTAGTCAGAATATTGTGCCCATCCCTGGGGAAGCTGCTACTGCCATTAACAAGTCTGTTGGTCCCATTTCCTGTCAATAAGAAACAAAAAACTAAACATGTATCTGCTCCCACTCAAACCTCTCTAGACAGGAGTAGTTTTCTAGATGTAGCTCAGGTTTAATTCAGGCTATTGATCCTTCTCATAAGCTGTTTTTAGGTTAAAGAAAGAGGATACCTCTTTTCTTGAAGATATTCAACGTTTGGAATCTGGACAGGAAGATGAAGGGACATATGCAGGTTTTTCTCCTCAGATATCTTATTCAGACTCAAAATGGAGCACAGTATATTTCCTGGATGTGCCAGTATTTTCATTGTGGGAGAACACTGAGTTTTCTCAGTCTCTTAGAAAATACTATGAGCTGTTACAGTTGAAATTTCCAGAACCTTCTCCCATTCTTCCACTCCTGTCAGCTTTGGAGGAAATGCTTGAAATCCATTAACTGAAAAAATCTATTGGTCACTGCCTATATTCCTACCCAGTAGCCAAGGTCTGGAACAGTATTCCTACATATATTAGAGCAATGCTATGTAGTCACATATTCTAAAGATATTTCTCCTTAACCCCTGTCTCTGTACATGTCTTACACCAGGCTGACACTACCCGTTACTCCTTCCCTCCTTCTCTTCCTTTCTCTCCCCTCGCTTCTTCCTCTTTCCCTTGCTCTTTATTTTATCTTTTCCTTTCCTGTGTTATCTTATTAACCAAAGCACCACTTACATCTATTATAGCTCCCTACTGTAACTCTATTTCCTAATGTCTCTCAACTGCAAAATCTATTTTTCTTTCTCTCAGTCTTTTTTTCATATTTAAAATATGCTTAACATCTTTACCATCGGTTATGACTATTGATTGTATTGTACTAGGTGTTCAATATCCTATGATTGTTGTATGAATTTCTGATCTGTCATTATCCTGAATGTTGAGTTTACTATTTGCACTCCATGTGATAAAATTGTATAGTTTATTAATTGAACTATGTTTGTTGAAGCTTTTCTCCCCGGGCCTCTTCTGAAAATGGGATTCACTCTCATTCAGACTTTCCTGGTAAACAAATGCCAAATAAATAAATAAATAAAATGTGTGTGGCATGCCTGCAATTTTCCTGACAGTCTGCCTGTTGTCCCTAAAAAGGCAGATAGATTGTATAAAGTTCCACAATCTTTTAAGTTTTTATACACTCATACCAAACCTGACCCAGCAGCTATAGCTTTAGTTAATCCTACTGCTGCTAAACATTTAGTTAATCCAAATCCTACTATTTCTGATAAAGGATGAGAAGATTATTGATAAGTATGGGAGTAATTGTATGCTTCTACAACTTTGATTTTCAGAATTTTGAATTGTCAGTCTCATGTATTCTGACTAATTGTGAATGTATGAGTCATGTATTGTCTGCAGTTTCTTCTTGTGAGGAAAAATGTGTTTTAAATGGTTTCATTTCTTCCATTTTACAGGTCACAACTCATTGTTTAAAGTATGTGTATGACTCTGTTGATACTTTTAACAGGCCTATGGCCACTGATAAAGTTTTGAGGAGGTTTGCCTGGCTGCATTCCCAGAACTACCCAGATGATGCAAAAAGTGAGATTTGTAAATTCTCCCTTGAATAGTTGTTTAGTTTTTGGTCCCTCTGCTGCAGAGGTTAACAAAAAGTATAATCAGAAGGGGTAAACTGATGCATGGAATCTCTAAGATTTTTTAGCCCTCATTTTCCAAATATTCAGAGGGATTCTCTGGCCCTTAATCCAATTTTGTTAAGAAACAAAAAGCCTCAGCAAAATTCTAGTAAAAAGATGTTTAAGAAGGAATGGAAAAGGGGTTCCTAAAATGGGTCTATATTACAAACCCAAATGCTTACCTTATTGAATCCCTAAACATCTACCAGTCCTTATCGAAATGCAAAAACATTGAATGTCCAGAAGAGCAAAACCGTAAACGTTGAATCGTCATGGTTGGCCTTCTGCAGTATAGCTCCATAAGGTAAGTGTGCGATAGTTACGGACCTTAGGGTTAGGGTGCGGGTTAAGGTAAGTGCATAGATAGTAATGTATATTAGATTTAGTGTAGGATTTTGTTAAGTGTATGTGTGTGGATTATTTTGTTTGTTTGGGTTTAGCTTTTTAAGGAAAGTGTGCGATAGTTACGGACCTTAGAGTTAGGGTCCGGGTTGTTAAGTGCAGAAATGGTGGTATATGTAAGATTTAGTGTAGGGTTAGAAGTAGGGTTTAATTTAGGGTTAGAAGAAGGGTTTTGGTTAGTGTATGTATGTGGTTTATTTAATTTGTTTGTGTAGGTAGTATCTAGTGGGCGGTGAGGTGGGACAAGTATGATAGTTCGACGTTTTGAATTTCACGGTTTAGGGCGTTCGGCGTTTATGCAGTTTGATGAGGAGGGATTGACGTTTAGGGATTCAATAAGGTAAGTGTTCGAGTTTATAATATAGACCCCTTAAAAGAATGCAGGAATCCCCAAAAGCAAGGACAGTCGAACAAGTCAGAATAACTATTTATGGGACCTTGTGCCCCCTTCTCACCATGGCTGTCCCTTTTCCTTTCCTAAAAATCTGACTCTCCACTTGTCTCTTTGGCAACAGATAGTTTCAAACAAACATGCTCTGAAGATCATTCATCTAGGTTACAGATGGCAGTGGGAGGAAAATCCTCATTTCTGGGGAGTAATTACTCATCCACCAGATCCGACACCTCTATTTTCCCCTTGTCATTCAACACATTTTGTCTCAGGCGGTGATAAAGCCAGCTCCTTATTTACAAGTTGCAGAAGGTTTTTATTCAAGGATGTTTTTGGAGCCAAATAAAGACAAATTTTGGACACCATTTTTGGATCTATCCTCTTTTTCCTCATTTAAGTTCCTGGTAACAATAGATTTAAAAGATGTTCATCATCATGTCCCTATTTATCAAGACTTTAGGTGTTTCTTAAGACTTTGTCTGAATCACATTATCAGCTCACTGGCTTACCCTGTGAACTATCCAATGTATCAGGAGTGTTCCACAGCTCCAGTTATAGTTCATTTCAGGCTGCAGGTTATCCAAAATTTTCCATATTTAGAAAACTTACTTATCTTTGCAGAGTCTTTTCCAAAGTGTCAGGAATCTCTTACATGGATGAGAGATCTCTTGCACAAGCTGGGGCACCAAAAGAAAATTCAAAAGTCTTTTTTTGACTCCATCACACAGGATTGTTTTCCTGGGGTGTTTGCTAAATGCATCAGTTTAAACAGCCTTTCTTCCACAAGAAAAAAAATAGGTATATATCCACATCAACTTTTAGCATTTTCCACTCAGACTTTCGTCACTACAAGGGAAAACCTCAGAAGTTTTGGTCTTGTGGCATCTATTATTCTCATGATATCCCTGGCAAGACTACACCTGCCAAAGATACAGTGGTATCTGAAGAATCTTTGGTTTTAGCACCAGCACTCACTATCTTTTGAAATCATAGTTAATGGGTTTGTCAGAAGAGAAATCTCTTGGTGGAGACAGCAAATTTCCTTACATTTCCTTAAATCCAGGTGGCCCCTTCCCCCCAGCTCCAAATCAGTTGTTACCACAGATATTTCTGACTTTGCTTGCTTTGGATCAGTTTGAGGAGGGATAAAAATGCAAGTTATTTGGGACACCAAGGCCTAGCCCAAGAACATCACTATAAAAGAGATGCTTGTTCTATCAAAGCACTGAACTTTCTGAATCATCTTTAGTCCCCTGGACCTCTTCAAGTTTTTGCAGGCAATACCACAGTCATGTGGTGCATCAACAAGCAAGGGGAACCAGATCTTACAGACCTCTCCCCTTTGCAGAGTGGTCATGTTAGCTTGGGATATAGCTTCACAGCAAGTCTCACTTTACAGGCATCCTACATCCTGCCAGAGCAAAACTGCATGGCAGAAAAGCTGAACTAGACAAAGGCATACCCTCATGAGTCAAAACTGGGGGTCTTCCAAGATTTGATCCATCTGTGAAAAGTTCCTCAAGAAAACTTCTTTGTCTCTTCTTAACAGTCAGCTGGCAACATTCTGCTCCAGGACACCATGCAAGAAAGACTGTAAGACAGAGGCCTTTTCTTTTTCTTGGACAGGAATGTTCCTACATGCTTTCGACCCTTTGCACTTATATTAGGATACTTATGAAGATTCAGAAGGAATTCTCCAAGATCATTGGGGTGACTGTCATCTGGCCCAGGCAACAGTGGTTCTGTCTTCTTTTGGAATTGGCCAGGGGCAATTATCACAAGTTTCATCACAGAATCTATATACTCACACAAGAACAGGGGTGTTTGATACACCAGGACCCCAATCAACTTCAATTTACTGCCTGGATTATAGGGTCTTAAGCCCTTTTAAGCACTGGTTTACTGAGGATGCACAGCAAGTACTAATGGAAGCAATAAAGCCTGCTACTAGAAAATCATATATTAGCAAATGGGAAAGTATTTTTTAGTTGGTGCCAACAGCATAACCAGCACCCATTCAGGGCTAGTGTTTCTCTGGTTTTACAATATTTGTGGGTTACTGTCCTTTGGCCTTTCTTACTCCTCATCAAGGTTCATTTATTAGCCATTTCAGCATGTCTGCCCATGTATACTCTTTCAATGCATTGTCATGTTAAAATGTTTTTGTAGGGGGGGGGGGTTTGCATAAGGGATTTCCAAGAAAACTGGTGACTCCTCCTTTGGATCTTAATTTTGTGTTAGAGAAGCTAACACTTGCTCCATTTGAACTGGCTCATCCTACTGACTTGAGGTTCTTAACATGAAAAACTGTTTTACTGATTGCTTTGACCCCTGCAAGAAGAGTTATCTAAATTGCAAGCTTTTAGGTGAGTCAACCCTATCCCATGTTCCACAGAGACAGGATTTCTTTGAGAACTAATCCTTTTGTGCCTAAAGTGGTATCTGAGTTTAAGCCAAACTGTCCATCTCCCCAACTTAAAAATGAGGCAGCAGCCACCAAGAAGGAACTTGCTAAACAGACTTCTTCTGTCCATCACCCAGAGAGTCCAGGGCATTGGACAAGTTTGGGAAGTGTGTTTATGCATCAGCAACCTTTGCTATAAGGTCACTGAACTACTTGGCACATGTTACACAATTTTAGAGTGACTTCATCAAGGAGTTTTCCAGTGCCCTCTCAGGTCCATGTCTGTACCTTGGATGCCCACAGACAATTCACGTACTATCCCGACTTAACAAAATCCTACAGATCAGTCATTCATTTATTGTGAAGGTAAGAAGACACGACAACCTATGTTAAAACAGACTATCTTCAGATGGTTGTATCAGTCTATCTTCTGTTTTTCTCACCACAACAAAAATATTCTAGGCAGGGTCAAGGTCCACTCTACCAGGGCCTTGGCATCTTCTATGGCTTTTTGGAAAGGTTTGGATTCTAGAAGTATTATAGAAGCAACAACTTGTTCTTCTGTACATATTCCACTAAGTCTAGATCAGGCCTTGCTAAGACCACTCTCCAGGGACTCCTGGACCCCTCTCCTTCCACTTCCCCAATGTAGTAAGCTTGGGTGTTCTACCCATATAACTAAGGCTACTGCAGCAGTGATCAGTATGAAGAACACATAGTTGTGTAAGCTAACCATAACAGTAGATGTTCTAATGATCACTGCTGCAGTAGCCACTCCCTCTCTCTATCCCTGTTTGTTTTTGATTATGCCAGGGTGTGTATAAATGCATATATTTTTACTCCTAATTATGTCATCTCATGGCTCAGACTCCCTTTCTAAGTTGGTATGAAAGCTCTGAAGTGCTTGACAGTCAAAGCTGTGCTTTTGGGCAGCTCAGCATAAGCTGACTAATGGTATGAGTGCATGGGAAATTTCCTGAAGCTTTAAAAGCTGGTCAGCCTTTATATCCTTGCAGATATAACCCATATAGCTAAGGTTACTGCAGCAGTGAGCATTCAAACATATACTGTCATGATAAGTCTACTTACACAAATGTTCTGTCTCTTAAGTTGGTTTAGGTGTTTGGTGAGACACATGCTGAAAGATACATTATATAAAGGGGTAGTAAAAATGGGACTATAACTTCTTTGGACCTTAAGGAAATACTGTGAAGGCTAAGCTGTGCAGGATGGAATGATTTTCTACCACAGAAATGTGGTGGTCAAAGGAGAATCTGTTAACATCTGTACCTGAGTCTCCGATGATGATGTCAGGTTAAGTGGAACGTTATCTACATGGTAAGAAGTAGTGATGCTAGATTTACCAATGGAAACTATGCTGCATTGCTTTGTGTTGAAGGCCCACCCATGTTAATACACCAAGCATTTGTTTGGTTCTAGCCCTTGCTAGACAACTTGACTATCATAATGGGATTTGTTAACAGCCTACAGTTTGCAATCATAGCCATAGTCCCTTGATATCAGGATTTATATCCCATAAATATTTACCAAAGAGTAGGGGACCAAGGATAGAGATTTGTGACATACCATTAGTGAAAAATTTCCTTAACTGTACAGGGTTTTATCATACAGCCAATTACTAATCCAGTAAACTATGCTGAGTTGTGATAGTTTGTGAATAATCCCTGTGTGGGGGACAGTGTCAAAGGCACGGACAATGTCTGAATAAGCAGTGTCCACTGTATACATGCATACATATATACATAAATATTTCAAGCATGGGAATTGATGCCCTTCTAGCTTGCCAATATACTAAAACACTTGTTCCCATAATAAGTGTCCAGGCTGCTCTTAAAAGTGGTCTCCTTTGAAGTAAAAATATAACCTGGGCCCCCAGCTAAATCGGGAATATTCAGGAACTATTCTAAGGCTAACCTCCTGCTGTTAAGTGAGAACCTGGCAAAATGTCCACATCCTCAAAGGCAATACACAGTTGTGTGCAGAGCTCATTGTAAATGGAGCCACCTATACTGCGCCAGAAGATATAGCAAACCACCTGGCTAATAAATTCAACTCCAACTTTATTCCTCTCTCCCCCTCAACCTTCCCTCAGGAAATATCATCAAATATAACTCCTCCTACTATCACTAAGGAACAGGTCCTTAGTGCTCTCTCTAAGACCAAGAACACTGCATCAATAGGCCCAGACAATATTCCAAGATGCCTTCTAAATAGTATGAAACATGACCTATCAGGGCATCTGGAATTACTATTTAACTGTAACCTCCAAACAGGCTTCATGCCTCATGAATGGAGAAAGGCAACAGTCATCCCTCTGCACAAAGGTGGGTCACCTTGGAAACTACAGACCCATATATCTCACTAGTTTTATATGTAAAGCCATGGAAAAATTATTATGGAGATGATCAACAGAGATAGTAAACATCCAGACACTGGACCCCAACCCAGTTTGGTTTCGTAAAGGGCAGATCATGCCTCCTCAACCTGGTGGACTGCTTTGAGAAGGTCAACAAAGCAATGGATGAGGGCAAACTCATTCACACTGCCTACCTTTACTTAGCCAAGGCATTTGACACAATACCCCACTCGGGCATTGCTGATAAACTCAAGAGGTTAGGTACAAATCCGTATGCCACCAAGTGGATAGCCAACTGGCTGACAGACAGGACCCAGGAAGTTAGAACTGGGGAATCCACCTTTGCAAAGAGGCCAGTCACGAGTGGAGTTCCTCAGGGATCAGTCTTGGACCGCTCCTTTTTGGTATTTACTTCTCAGAAGTCAAGGCCAATGTCAGTTGTCTCTGGCTGACTAAATTTGCAGATGATTGCAAATTAGGAGCTGTCACTGGATCTCACACTGACACAAATGTTCTCCAGAAGGGGCTGACACAGACAAACAACTGGTGTCAGAGTCATGGACTAAAACTAAATGTCAGAAAGTACATAATAGTATGCTTCGGGAAGTTATCCATCCCTGGTAACTATCATGCTGACAACACACCCGTTAGAGTTGACCTTGTAGTCAGGCACTTATGGGCACACACATAGATAGTAATCTAACCTTTGATCATCACGTGTCTACAGTGGTGAGGAAATCTTTCTATACTGTGCAACTAGTAAACAAAGGTATGGCATCTAAGTCCAAGGAAGTCATTGTTTCACTGTATTTGGCATTCATCAGATCTATCATTGAGTACAATGCCCCCTTTGGTATGTACCTAACCAGCCATATTCAACAACTGGAATGTCCACAGAGGTTGCTCACTAAAAGAATACAGGGCATAAGTAATATGTCCTATGCAGACCACCTCAAGGCTCTGTCCATGTATTCTGTCTCCTACAGGCTTTTGAGGGGAGATCTATACCTGGCATACTGGGCATTGTCAGACCCCACTCTGATGGACCTCCTGCATATCCACAAAACAAACAGCACCAGAATTATTCATTCTAAAGACTTAAACCTTACCTGTGATATAGGACCTGCTGGAGAGATAGGTATGTATCCCAGAGACTACCCTGTCTATGGAATAGGCTCCCCATCCATGTGAAGCAGAGTTCTTCCCTAATCCAATTCAAGTGCAATTTGGACAATTGGATGAGAAACCAGAAATTCATCCCTCGTTTGGCACCTATGTCTCTGATGCAGACAGGTAACCTGTAATTGGTTCATCTCCCAGGCCCATGCTTACACTTATCAAGAGTATCAGAACTCATCAGAGATTTGGGATGCATAGCTTGGCTTAAAAAGGGCCTTGTGGTCGTTAGCCTAGTAAACACCTATGAACCTATAAACTAGTACTTGCTTTAATGCAATTTGGTAGTCTGTTCCATGTATCAGCTACTCTGTCAGAGAACCAATTAGTACACTTCTCATTCCTATATTAACTTCTACATAGGTTATCTGATGATTCTGTAGTACTTTTTGATAACCCCAAACATTCCCAGAGGTAGCTGTCTCTAAATGTCCTATTTACCTGAATAAGATCTCCTTTTAGATATCTGAAGAGACACTGTACAAGTTCAGATATTTTAATCTTTCATAATAACTTAAATTTTCACATCCATGGATGCACTTGCTATATTTCCGCTGTATTCTTTCCAGTTTACTCATGCTTGTTTTCTTATAGGGTTTCCATATGGTTATTCCATACTCAGGTTTGGGTCTAATATAACTAACAAACAATGATTTCATTATTTTTGACTTCCTAGACTTTATAAATATTTTTATACAACCTGTTGTTCTATAATTATTATTAACCAATTGGTTGATATGATTAGAAAAACTCATACCTGGATCTACCCATATATCTAGGTCCTTAAATGGGTCTACAGTTTCAATTACTGTGTGCTGTATTAAATAGTCACCTTTCAGTTTATGTCTCCCAAATCTCATATGCTTAGTTTTTGATGTAGTTATCAGCATATTATTCTCCTGTGCCCAAATGTTCAATTTAGTCAAGTTGTTTGCAGACATACCTTATCTGTAACATGAAAGAGTTAGGTCTGAAAGATACAATCTAAACAAGTAAGGGCTTAGGAGAGAGCCCTGTGGGGACACCCTGACCATAACCAAGGATTTCACCTGTCTAGTTGCTGTATGATACTTGCAATGTCCTATTTGTAAGCTATGCAGCTATCCATCATATCAAGAGAACATCAATACCTATTTGTACAAACTTATTGATCAGTGTTTTGTGTATGACCCTGTCAAATGTTGAAGTTAAATCTATATAAATTACATCACAGCACAATTTTTTATTCATAGCTGTTATTATATTGTTATAGAACATCATGTTATAGGTGATAATAGATCTATTTTCAACATATGCATGCTGATATATGGTTTCAAATTCCAACCTATCCAATTCTGACAATAACTTATTCAATATTACCATTTCCCATTATTTTTCCACAACATGAAAGTAGACTTATGGGGATATATGACTCCCCTTTCCCTTAAAGTCAGGTTTAATAAGCACATGTCACCAATCATGAGGAATCTCCCCATATATGTATGTCATAGTGAATAATAGATATAATGGTAGTGTAAGTTCTTGCTGAACTGTTCTCGGGTCATTGTTACTAATTCCATCTCCTCCCAGTGCTTTGTTTGGATCCAGTTTGTGCAGATCTTTTTCAATATAATCTAATTTGATTCCAGTATCTGAGTTTACCTGGTTGTCACTAGGACAACTTTCACCCTTTTGTGGAGCCAAACTGATTTGCATAAGATTTTGTAAATATATCTGTAGTCTGCTGTTTATGAGAATAAATTTTAGAATCTGCACACAGTTTATCAATTTGTGTCTTTACTCCTTCCACATCTTATGTATCCATAAAAAGGTTTCCTATCATGCTTAATATCTTTATATACATTTTCTTAAAATTTTTCTTGATTTTGTCTCACACTATGATTAATCTGTTTGTTCAGCTTGTTTAGTTTAGTTTTCAAAGTTGTAGTTCGACCTCTCTTCCATTTCTTATATTTTTTGTCTCTCACCCTAATCTGATATCTTGTTCTTATGGAAATATATCTCCCTGATGTATGCCTAGATTCAAATGTTAAACATTTTTTGATTTTTTTTTGCACTCAAACAATTTCTGTTTCAAAACTTTCTACATTTCATCTGCAGTTTTTCCACTGAACCCCTCACTCCAGTTAGTTTTACATAGTGACTGTTTTGCTTCCATATAATCTGTAATTAATATTCTGTACATTGGTTTAGATTTCAGTTTGGCAGAATTATCTAGCAACAAATTAATCTTTATAGCACTATGATCACTACAAATCAATGATGGTTAAACTTGACTTGAAGTAACAGTAATTACTTTAGGAACACTAACAATGTCTAGTATGTTCCGTCCCCTGGTAGTTATTTTTACAATCTGAAGCAATTGTTTTTCCTGAATATACGTTGGGAACAATTTCTTTGATAATGTTGTTGAATCTATATTATTCCAGTCTGTTTCTGGTAAATTTAAGCCCCCAGCTAATATTATTCTTCCCTCCACTGTTTCATGCAAGAAATGTGTGAATTCCTGTAGGTTATATGTACTTGACTTTGGTGGTCTATACACTCCTGTGGAGATATGTTAAGGCTGCCAGTCTAGCTAGATAGAATTTTGTAGATAATTATGTCATTTGTAAATATTAATATAAGCCACGTGCTTGTTCTCTTAAATCTGAAAAGACTGTATTGGATGTTGAACTGCAAAAATGTAACCACATTGCACTCTGCTGGAGGAAAGCTGATAAGTCAAGCATTGTATAATTGTTTGATCTCAAAACTCAGAGATGAGATGTCTGGATGAAGGAATTCTTCCTATTATTTTGAGACTAGAGTTAATTGCTAGATTTTACATATATAATGTATTTAATTGCTGTAGTTTCCTGACCAGGTGCAAGGTTACTAAGACATGTTAATGCAGAGTTTCTGTTAGCCTGGGAAACCAGAGAATTGTTAAGAATGATGTAATCTAAAATGAGTCAGCAGGATGTATTATCAATTTTAAGGACTTTCACAGAGAGAGAGAGAGAGAGAGAGAGAGAGAGAAAGCTTTTTGGTTTTGTCTTAAGAACATCCAACTCACCAGCACTCTGCCTGTGTCTGTATGTAAGTAGGATCTTAGACTTTAGTGTCCTTAGACTAGTTGTTTTCTGTACTGATGTCAGAACTATTCTACTGATTATTTTAAGCATTTCTCTGTGATCTCTGAACTCTTGACTAGCACTATGTAGTAAGAAGTATTGCCTTGTGTTTTTATTATTTAGTATTAAATATTTTTAAACCTTTCAACTGTGGCTGTTTTGTGTAGAGATAATTTAAGCTCTAGAGTACATTGCATGTATATAGTGATACTGTACAAAGCCAATTCAATAGTCTTGTTGCTCAGTCACACTTACCATTTGGATAATAATATTGCACAGTAATAATTGGACACTCCTTGGTAAGGGCCTTATTAGTAGCTGATATTAGTGGTTGGTGGCAGTGATTACTACCTTATAGCCTGGCAGAAAGGGGTATAGCTGGAGAACCTGTGCCAGCATTCCCCAGGAGTGTCTGTATGTTTGTATATAATTCATATCTTAAAGAATGTGTGTGTGTGTGTGTGTGTGTGTGTGTGTGTGTGTGTGTGTGTGTGTGTGTGTTTGTGTGTGTGTGTGTGTGTGTGTGTGTGTGTGTGTGTGTGTGTGTGTGTGTGTGTGTGTGTGTGTCAGCTACTTGGGCAGGGACACGAAGCACTGGTTGGACAGAGAGGGTGCTGGAGGTTTTAGCTTGTGCACTACACTGAGACCTGTACCCTATAGCTGTGCCAGTGATGAGTCTTATTGGGGATATGGAGAGAAAGGGAGAAAGCAGCCCCAGAATGACTGTGATCTCTGTGTGCTCTTAAGGGAAATTGTACTTTACTGTGTGTGTATTTGTTATTCTTCCCAATGTGGACGTCCCTCACTGATGATAGTGGTAAGGATTGATGCTCCTTGATTACTGGGCCAATGCACGGGCATCACAACTCCAACTGTTATATGTTCCAGGGTTGTCTTTATTGTTACAGTTGCACAGTCTAAAGTATTGGTGTTATCATTGAACATGTAATAATCACAGGTCCATAACTATCTTTAATCCGTATCATAACACTGCCACCTGTTTTTTTTAGAATGTCTGTGACAGTAAAAAATATTTATAGCCTAACAGAACTGCATTTCAGTCATTTTTCTTTAACTATGTTTCACAAACAATAACAACCTCAATTTTGTGGGAACATAGCAAATTTTCCAACTAAAAACATTATTATTAATGCTCTTAGCATTAACAACCTTCAGAGATGCATCAGATGCTGCTGTGAACTGTTAAATTTTCCACCTGTCAAAAATTCTGCCTAGTTTTTGTCAAAAATTGCAAAATATCTGCTGCAAAAATTCTCTTTCCTGGTCTTGACAAATGCACATGATCCTGTCTAAACACATCTGTGCTGAAAACTAGGCATGGATGCTCTACAAATTTCCATTTTTTAAAACTTTTCATTCACAGTGACCTGACTATCCTTTCTATAGGTGATTTGTGAAAAATTTGTTCTAACACCAGTACAAGCTATCTAAGAGGGCTATCAGTTTCCTACTAACAGTCAGAGAATCCTTGCGGATAAGAGCATTTGTACCAACATGAATAAAAACAGATACATACCTTCTTGCATTAAGTCCTTCCAAGGCATGTCTCACATCTTATATTTTTGCTCCTGACAAGCATAACACTATTTGATGTTCATTATCTTCTCTGCAAATATAAGTAACTGTATGCTCTTCACCATTTTCCTCATAAGGCCTTTCAAAGAACTCAGACCTAGTTCAGCAGCTATGATCTGCCTTATACAAAGCTGAAATGCTGTGTATACAGAGATTTAAGGTCACCTGTGCCATTGTTTATTAGTTCAGGTATAATGCATCCCAAAGGCTTGCAAACAAGAAATGTGAGACTAATAGGTCTGTATTTCCCATGGTCAATAGAAGGACCACCTTTATGTAAGAGTTCTACAGCTGCCATTCTCCACTTCTCAAGAACTTAATCAGTGGACAGATTCAGGTTGAAGAGTTGATGGAGGAGGTTTGCTAACTTGGAATTTACACTTCTCAGCAGGCTTCCAGGGATATGGTGAGGACCCATGAAAGCAGGGCTTTCAATTTGAAAAATGCCAGAATACAAACTGATCTCAAAAGGTGTGTGTGTGAAGTGGAAAAGAGGGGATAGAGAGGAGAGTGAGTGGAGGGAAACTGGAAGATAATTTGTCCACAAGAGTATTAGTAATATCCTTGGAGACAGAGAAGAAGGAACCATTGGAGATAAGGTCAGGACAAAATTGTATGTTGCTTCTCAGCTTCCTATGTAGCTGAAGATGCCCTCATAGGTTCATATGTTGGTACTAGGCTATGAGCCCTAGGGCCTATACAAGCCTAGCCATAACAATTCCCTGGCTATTTTTATATATTATATATAGTTGTCTTCTGAAGGTGTTGCATTCTTAAGTTCATAGCTGGCCTTAGATTTCCAAATGGTGGGTTTGCAAGACTTATTTCCCTCTTTTACATCCCTTTTATAATGATGAAGCGGACATCTTTTAGTGATAGTCAGGTGCCTTTTCTTTTCATTAAAGAGTTTGTTGCTGTCGTAGTTGCAACATATTGGGTACATTCTACACTTGCCATTATTGTTTATGCCAGATTGAAAATGATGCCTCAGTGTATTTTTCCAAGAGGGAATAAAATTCAGAGCTATATGCAATAACCTCAATCAAAAGACTTTTTGAGGAGATATAACATTTATGTATGTTAGAATTCAAAACCAATTCAACGAATAAATCCACAAAATGAGTGTAGAGGAGGCAGACCACTTCTTAAAACCACCAATAATACAGCAGCAGTGTTAAACAAGTCTACTGAGAGAGCAGAAAGGCAACCTTCAGCAGTTGGGATGACTGTTCCGTCTACACAAATGGAAGACGGACAACTAGAGATAAATGACAATTTTAGAACTAACGTAGTAGTGAATACAAATGTATCTAATATGCCATCACTAACAGACTGGTTAAAGAATGATGGTTGCTTAACTAACAAGAGTAAAAATAGTAAAGCAAGTTTACATGACCAGTTGAGCGAACTGGATCACGGTCTCCTTAAGATAAAGAAATTGCAAATGGACATGTTTTTTAAGGAATGTATGCAACAAAGAACTGTTCCTAAGGGCTTTCGTATGTGGCGTTATCCGACTGGGCTTGTTGCAGGCTCAGATTTTCACAAAGAACTTATTGAATTTTTTGACAAAGTTGGGTTAGAGTATATGCATATGGTAATTGACTACAACAGTACTGTTATTGAGACTTTAAATAATTAAGTAACATTAATGGACAAGTCAATTACACAAAACCCAGCTTTTTCTACTAACAAGTTTGAATATTGTCGTATATTTCGGACTATAGATGAACAAATGTTAATAATTAAAAATAAAAAATTGAAAAAGCTTGTCAGGGATGAGAAAGAGTATGCTAACCATACAGCATACCCTAGACCCCCCATCCCAAGAATGGCAACACAACAAAAGAGGGAAGGAAGGGTCTGGCAATAACGATGATATGGCTAATAATGATGAAATTAATGACCTAGATACATTTGATGAAGATTTTTTAGACAAAGAACACCCCCCCCCGTGATGGTTGAAATGAATAAAGAACCAGCAGACATTCCAACAAATTCAGGGGAGGGCTCGTTTCAACTACTACCAGTCGAGGAGAGGTACATCCAACAATCAGGGAATGACCAGGAATTCCTGGAGAGGGAGACAGTGACATTAATATCTGAGAACAATGGAGGGGGACATTATGCCTTACCACCATTAAAATTATGTAACAACTCAGAGAATGATTTCAAAGTGCACAATTTTTCAGATTTGATTTTGAATGAAACTATGTGTGACATTTTTGCAAAAGGATTTACTTTTGTTCCTGATAGATCTTTTGATTTAGTCCATACATTAATGGACTTAAAGCTTTATATCAGGAAATTAAATCTGAATGTTCTGTTTAATAAAATTTAATCAGTTAGCGACCCTTTCAGGATTTCAAGCACATATAATCCATCACTACACCCCACCTTCATTTTTTATGAAAGGGTGTGTGAACTCGATCTAAGAGAGTTACACAAAAAAGTCTGGAATGGGAACAGGACACATATGAACTTGAATTTGGAAGAGATTTTGAGCTTGAATTCCTGCTCCATAACAATGAAGTGAGAATAATGAAACCAGACAAGGGTGGGGGGTAGTAATTATGAATAAAGTGGATTATAATAATAAGATGCATGAGATCTTGAACACTGACACATACTCTATGAGCTCCTTGAATGAAAAGAATGTAGCTTATAGGAGAATTAAAAGTTTCATCCAAGACAGGTTTATTGATGGTTTAGTCACTATTAATGAGTTGCACTACCTCACGATAGATTTTCCCACTATCCCATGTATTTTTGGTATTCCAAAAATACATAAGGATATGTACCAACCACCTATGCGGCCTATTGTTGACACCAGAAGCTCCATTACCTACCCCTTGGCAAAGTATTTGGACAAGGAATTAAGTAAACTTGTATGGGATGAGCCTAGTGTCTGTATAGATTCGTGGGACTTTCTAAGGAAAATGAATGACATCAGTTATAGTAAAGAATACCTGTTGGTCACTATTGATGTGGTTAACCTGTACAGTGTGATACCACATGACATTGGTTTACAGTGGTTTTGTGAATATCTCCATTCTAAAAATCTAGCACAGGATAGGGTTAACCTTTTTGAACAGATGCTGGATTTAATATTAAGGAACAACTTCATATTATTTGATGGACAATATTTTCTTTAGAAAGAGGGAGTGGCAATGGGCTCCGCTTGTGGGGGCCTATATGCCAATATTGTCATGCTTGAGTGGGAAAAACAATATTTAAAGACATCTGAATATTTTCAATTTTGTAAGACATACATGCGTTATTTGGATGACATATTTATATTGTGGAAAGGACCTAGAGATACATTGAATGCTTTCCTGGAATATATTAACACCACAACTAGTTTTCTAAAATTCATGTATTCAATAAATGACACGAGTATAGCATACTTGGACGTCCTTTTAACGAAGGATGATGTTGCAAACAGGTTTCTAGCAAGGATTTTCTGTAAAAATACATACTCCAATAGTTTTTTACATTTTAGTAGTTGTCACCCATTCAAACAAAAACAGGCAGTTGTAAAGGGGCAGTTTGTCCGTGCTACCTGTATGACAACTGTATGGGAGACATACATTAAGGAGTGTAATTTGCTGAAACAAATGTTTCTCAAGAGAGGTTACCCAGGTTCATTAATAGACCAAATTGCTAATGAAGTGAACAGTAAGAGAAGGTCTGGGTATTTTGCCCCTATTTTAAACATGAAAAACACTAATGCAGTGCAAACATTAGAAAATGTCTGTTTAACAACTACAGGATTCAACACTATTAATAATAATAACAGCAAAACTACAATATGTGTATCAGCTACACAGAAGTCCTACTAGAATAGTTTTTGAACAACATTTAATAGGGAAACAAATTACATAAAGAATATTTTGACTAAAAACTGGGAGTTTATTAGGAATGACAAAGTTATGAGGGACATTTTAGGAGAGGCACATTTTGTGTATACAAGAAAGGACATTGTTTAAAAAACATATTCAAGACACAGAAAGGTGAGCAGTATAAAGGGTTTATGCACAGATGTGGTAGGTGTAAATTTTGTAACAACATTATTGAAACAGACAAAGGTATGGAGATTAACGGAACAAATATCTGGGTTAAAGGCAAATTTACATGTTCTACAGATAGGGTTGTTTATTGTGCTATTTGTGTTTCCTGCCCATATTTTTACGTGGGCAAGACTGAAAGAAAATTTAAAACCAGAATTAGTGAACATCTTAGACACAAACAAGATGGCTGGAAAGGTAATGCCTTAGTGAGACATATTACAGGGTTTCCACAACATGAATTTAAGTTCATTATATTGGATTGTGTGGTACCTAGAATTCATGGGGGGACATAGCCCTACTTATTAGAAAAATTGGAACTCACATGGCAGTTGAATTCCATGTACTGGCCAGGACTGAATGACAACCTGTCTATTAGTAGCCTTTTAAAATTAAAAGCCCTTATAAGACATTGAACTTGTAGTAATAGGGCATGTGAAGGTAATACTGTAGTGGTTATTATACTTGCTTCATACGTAGAAGATTCTGGGTTCAATTCCTAGTGGAAGCTATTCATTTACCTTTCATTATTTTTATTGTTTTACAATTTTATTTGCTTATCTTTTATTAGCACATTTACTGGGGTAATAGAATGCTATATTTAATTATATTATATTAAATGGATTGGTTTTATTATAAAATTTGTTTAAAATATCCATGTTGTATAATATATTTTTGAACTTGAATACCACTGCTATCTGACTTTGTTTTAGGACATACTGTTGCTTTAAACTTTTTAAGTCTGTTTCAGGATGTAATGTCATCCTTACAGGGTTTAAAACAAATTGGGCTGTTTTAAAAGTTGTATCTGATGAAGTATCTGTAATTTTGGAATATTGAGATGAAAGTGCTTATATATTTTATTGTTTATTAAATAAAAAATGTGCTTGGTGGTTTTAAGAAGTGGTCTGCCTCCTCTACACTCATTTTTGTGGATTTATGTATGTTAATAAGAACAGTAAGTAATTAATATTTGGAGTAATTCCTGAATGTGGAGGAGTTATTAGCCACCACAAGGCAGGTTTCTAATGAGAAAAGCACAGATAAATGGTCAGATTTAAATAGGGAGAGGGTAACAAGCAGGGTGGTGCAACTGGGAGAAATGTTTATGAGGATAAAGGTTTTGATAAATAGGTTTTGATAAATAGTACTGATAAAGGATAGTCAGTGTATAATTTAGACATGAAAAGTGTACTCATCAACATTAAGTCGATATAACCTATTTCTGTATTTTTAGTTGACATATAATAATCCACATTTACAGAGTTGTCATGCTTTTTGATCAGATACTTCATTAAATAAAATTAATTGTACAAGTCATTTTATTTTTTCACTATCCCATGGATGAATAGGGCTTGAGGTAGCATGCTGAAATTCTCATTGTTTCTTGAAACTGCCAAAGATTTGACTCACAGAGTGTAACTTGACCAAAGGCTATCTTGTCTTGTGAAAGTAGACTTCATTATTGTAACAGCACTACAGCTTGTGATTTTGCATAACTACAGAAGTTTTGAAAATTTAGACTAATAATCCACACAGAGGACTTAATCTACAATTTTATATTAAATAACCAAAAAGCACTACAACCATCAAATGCATACCAGAACAAATCAATCTCTTCTTTTATCCAAGGAAGCTTTTGAATTTCATGTAATATTGACATCTGATTTTCATTTCTGAACTTATCACAGGCACCATGTCTCTTCAGCAGTTGTTCTATCTGATCGTACTCTTTAGGCAAATAAATATCTTGAACCCCTTCATTGCACTTAATGGTTTCTATCACTATAACTTGTGTATTTTATTCAGCATAGCTTCATATAGCTCACTCATCTCTGAATAACAAACCTTATACCCTAAAAATCTCTTCTCTATAAAGAAACTAACCACAAATATTTGGATATAATAACTTAGTATTATCTGTGCAAACATTCATTATCACATATTGTTTCAATTGTAAATCAGTTATCATTTATAATCTACCCTTTTGTTGTCCCTAAATTCTCCTTTTCTACAGACACAGGTAATAGAGAAAGAGCTCAGGGAAATTCTAGATCTTTTCCATGAATTCCTCCTAACATCCTTGAAAGTATGCCTTAATCAAGAAATCGGCTTTGTGCATTCACCAACCTGGTTTATACTAATCTTGGACAACATACTTTTGCAAAAATAATATAATCCTTTATTTTATTATTTATCCTTTGTTGACCTTATTAGTCTCACTAGGCTAGTGACCTCTTTTCATGGGAGACCTGACGTGGTGTTTCTACTACTAGGAGAAATTTGGATAGGGCATCAGAGGAACTTCCTCTACTCTTTGGAGCTGCTGATGGTGCTGTGGGGCTTCTACAGCAGAAAGAAGAGTCCTAAGGGAAGTAGCAGCATGGAGGAGGAGAGAAAAGCTATGGAGAGTTTGGAGGTGAAAAATGTGAATTTGGAAAAAACATTTCAATACGAAGCATCTGAATGCAGATAAAGATTCCTGTGTGATGGATGGTACAAATGAACAATATTTCAATGTCTCAATGGAAAATGAATTAAGTTTATCTGTTGGACTGGTGCAGATAAAAGAACTGGCATCAGGAGGACTTGCAGATGATATTGTGTTGAAAATATTCAAGCAGTATGATCCAAGTGATAGTTCTGATGTTTCAAGGGGTGAGATGGCAAATAACTTCTTCAGAACTCCTGAGGATGGTAATGTGGAGAAGGAAAGAGGTGATTTTGAAGCAGAGAGGTGCAGCAATTTAAACCTATGCAGCAGTGACTGAAAATGAAAGTGGAAATCATCAGGAAACTGAGGAGTCTAGTTTTGTGGCAGCAGAAAATGCAGAAATCAAACCCATGCAGCAGTAATAACAGGCAAAAAAAAGGACAGCAGCAACAAACAGTAAGAAAAACTGTCTTCAAAATAGAAGAGGCACCAACTGTGAGAATAAAAACACTTCTTTGAAACAGTCACCAAGGCCATTGACAAGGGGAAGGTGGTCCACACAGCCTACCTGGACCTCGCAAAAGCCTTCAATACAATACCCCACTCGGGCATTATAGATAAGCTCACCAGCTTAAATATAAACCCCTATGTCACTAGATGGGTTGCAAACTGGCTCAAGGACAGAACCCACATGGTTAGAATTGCTGGAGCCATGTCAGACTCCAAACCAGTTACAAGTGGCATCCCACAAGGCTCAGTCTTGGGACCTCTCTTGTTCGGTATATATTTCTCGGAGGTACAGGCCAACACGGAAGGACTGTGGCTGACCAAGTTCGCAGATGACTGCAAACTGGGCGCCATAATCGACTCTTCAGCCAACACAAGCATCCTCCAAAAAGGCCTCATAGAAACAGACAACTGGTGCCAGAGCCATGGCCTCAAGCTAAATGCCAAAAAGTGTATAGTCATCCCTTTGGCAAAACAAAGTGCCCACAAATTACCACATAGGTGGTAATCCATTAAGTACAGAAGAAGTAATTAGGGACCTGGGGACCCAAGTTGATAGCAATCTCTCATTTGACAACCACGTAGCCAAAGTGGTTAGAAAAACATTTTATATAGCCCACCTAATCATGAAGGGATTCACATCTAGATCAGGGGAGGTCATCGTGCCTCTTTACTCATCCCTCATCAGGCCCATAATTGAGTACAATGCCCCTTTTGGGATGTACCTTACCAGACACCTGCAGCAACTGGAAAGACCCCAAAAGTACCTCACCAAGAGGATCAAGGGGCTCAAACAGATGCCGTATGCTGCCGGTTAAAGAAACTCCAGCTCTACTCAGTGGCATACCGCCTGCTCAGAGGCGATCTGTGCCTGACGTATAAAGCCATGTCCAACCCGGAATTAATGGACATGCTGCACCTCAGAAAATCCAAATCCCATCGAGCTACGTGCTCGAGGGACTTAAACCTCAGCACTGAAATAAATAGGACATGCTGGAGGGACAGATTCATAACCCAGAGGCTCCCTTCACTCTGGAATAAAATCCCAATCCAGGTTAGGCAGAGTCCCTCATTGACTCTCTTCAAGAGGAATCTTGATGAGTGGATGGGAGATCGTAGGTTTACCCTGGGTATCCCTTCTGTGTCACTGTTAGACAGAGGCACAGTATACTAACCTCGAAAAAGGGCATAGCAAAATTAATTTAAAATGGGTGGTGAAAGCCATACACACTCTGGCTAGGCTTATAAATGCCCTAGGGCAGATAGCCTAGTATGAACCTATGAACCTATGAACCTATGAACAAAAAACAACTTTGTAATGTACCAATATTATTCATGGGATGATTTGTAACTGTTCTGGATTTTAAAGCTTGGACTCTTAAACATATAGGAACAGACACTTTTTGCGACTTATCATTTGAAACTGAGGGACTGGTGACATTTCTGAACTGTGTAACAAAAAGAGTCTGTGGAATAATTATTTGTTTTCTGGCAGTAACTTGAATACTAAAAAAAAATGCCATTTAGAACAGGTGAACTGTAAGAAGAGGATGTTAAAAATGCATGTAGGTTTTGTGTGAAACTGTTGATAACACTGTGAAAGTCAGAGATGAGAAAAACCTATGGAATGAAGGGTGAAGTTTGTAAGCTGTTTTGAAATGTGAAAAGAAAAACGTGGTGAAACACTTCTCAATTTTTATTTTTGTTGATGGTCATATGGTGACATTAAGTAAGTTGTGTTTCTTTTATGGGATTTTTCTCATACAATTAATCTTTGAGAAAATATATAATGTAACCATTGTGGGGAGAAAGGACATATAACAAGATGGTGTGTGACTGAATTCAGGTTATGTTAAAAAGGGACACTTTTGGATGGATTGACGGTAGAAAACAGTAAATAATGAAAAATGAAGGGAAAGGGAAGAAAACATGGATGACAAAGGACAGCAGCATGCTGAGGGATGGGGGGGTGGCACTTGGTAAAGAATAAACTGTAGAAGAACAATAACTATAGATGGGAAAAAGAGGAGGAGGACTGTATACAGGAAAACAGGTCAAGAGAAGGGATTGTCACTAATTTTTCTGAAGTTTTAGCAAGTGAAAAATCTGATTCTGAGGATCAAGGATTATTTCTGCATACATACAGGAAAATATTCATTAGTGGAATGAGTAAAAAATAAGAAAATGAAAAATTAAAAATATTTCCCCTAAACTTAAAAAGAAAGAAAGCAGCAATTTTAGAGTACTTTCAGTAAATGTGAACAGTAGTATTAACACTGTAACAATGATAGGGATAATGGAATGGTGTGGTAAATGTTATGTGGATGTTGGTCTGCTAGGGGATGTAAGACTCCTGACAAGTGAAGAAAGACTGCAAACAGGAAGAACGTGGGGTGGAAATATAATATTAAACTTAGGAGTTGAAAGTAGTTCTGGAGTGGCTGTGCTGAGTAAAAAAAAGACAGTAAAAATACAAGATGAAACTTTGGTAAGGATGGGAAGTTTAACTGTTATGGATGTGAGGTGGAGAGAAAATGTTTGTAAAATTATATCAATATATGCATATATAGCTAGCAAGGAAAAAGAAAATTTGTTTAATTTATTTACATTTGTTTATCATGAAAGTCTCACTGGGGCACCAGAGCCCATTTTCCATGGAAGCCTAGGGAGAAAAGCTACATTTAATGGAGGAGAATAAAAAAAAAAATTCAAAGACATTACATAAAAATAGTTGAAAATTATGCATTTTAAAAATAATCAACAATATTGCAAGGCATGGAGATATACCAAAATATGTTACAAAGATAACACTGAAAAAAGCAAAGCAAAATGCTATACATAATTTTGGAGAGTGTCCTTTGTGGCAATTCACAGTAATAATAAGTAAAAGTCATGTGCTTTGTTTAATTGTAAATATAAAGGTGTGGGGGAGATTAGGATAGATTAGTATAAATGGGTGGGGGGGTGATAGGAAGAGCTTATGCAAAGTAGGAGAGAGAGAGAGAGTAGGATAGCTAGGTGAAGATGAGGAAGAGATAATGGGGAGAGAATCTGTACAGATATGATGCAGAAAAGTAGATGAGACTGATGTTCAGCTAGGGGTATAGCATGAGCAATGCCATGAGTTTGATAAGTGGTCTTTCAGAAGATGCTTGTAGGAAGGATGGTAAGTTACAGTTCTAATAGTCTGTGGAATAGAAGTCCATTTTTTGGCAACAGACTAGCAGTAAAGGCTATTTTCAATTGCTTTTTGAGGTTTATAGATGGTGAGAAGTTGCTTATCATTAGAATGAAGGGGTCTGTTTGGGTGATAGGAAGGAAAAATATAGCTTAATGCAGGATAGGCATGGGGTTTATAAATGATGGTGTGGGCAGTAGCTAGTTGTATGAAGTACAGGTACTGGGGTAGTTCAAGTCCATTCAAACTTTTAAGGACCTTGTAGTGATGTGTATAGATTGTTTATTAGCACAAATTTAGCAACTTTGTTGCAGCATATTTCTAGTTTAGTTTTAACAGATACCTGCAAGTTAGTAAGGATAGGAGCAGCATAAAAGAGTGAAGGAAGGAAGTTAGTGGTTTTTAGGATTGTTTTAGAAGAGTTAGTGAGGCATTTTTTTATGTCTACAAAGCATGCCAAGTTTCTGGTGATTTTTTTTTATATTATTTTGAATTTGGAATTCAAGTCTGAGCTTGTCATCAGCTGTCACACAAAGCAGCTTTGTATGGGATACAATTTCTATTTCTGTATTGTTAAGTGAGAAGATTTTGAAGTTGGATTTGTCCTTCAGATGTGCTTTGGGGAGGAATAAGAGTAGTTTTGTTTTTGGGGGGATTAGTAATTACTGGGAATTGTGAAGCCAGTTTTCAACAGAGGTGAAGGTTTTTGTGTGATTTCAAGAAGATGTATCACCGTGTCAGACTAGCATATTAGTGTTGAATCATCCACATACGGTATAAGTAATGTTTACCTAGCAAAGGTATAGAGGTCATTAATGAAATGGAAAAGTAAAGTGGATGAAGAATTGAGCCTTGGGTACACCAGTGGTAACAGGGAGATAAGAAGAGAAAGTATGTTGTCATCTAACAGTTTACTGTCTGTCAGATAGGTAGCTTTTAAACTGCTAAAGTGAAGGAGGGGATAGGCTGAGATGGTGCAGCTGTTGAAAGAGTTTACTATGTGAAACGCTATCAAAGGCTTTGGACACATCTAGAAATATAGAAGAGATAAGTTTGCCACAGTTCCTTTTCTTGCTTATATTGGGGGTTGGTATAATGGTTAAGATATTTACCTTACAGACACAGAATATAGGGTTTGATTCTCACTTTTGAAAGGGAAATTGACTAGGCTTAAAATGGTCCACAAGGGCAGCTAGTCAGTTACTTTCCTATGAACCTATTTCCAAAGGACAATTGTGCACTAGTGGTACTATGGCCAGGCCGGAATCCATGTTGAGCACTGGTTAACAGCTGTTCTGAGAGGAGATTGTGAATAAATTGATAGTGGATGCATTTTTCTAGAATTTTTAAGAGAGGGCAGAGAATTGCAGTATGACAAATGTTAGAGACTTCTATAGAGTTTCCTCCCTTTTGCAGAAGGATGACACATGATCTTTTCCAAATAGTTGGGACATAAGATTTCCATATGGGTCTATTCATTAACAGAGCTACTGGATAAGATATGAATTCTGCTGCCATCTTGAGGTATTCAGGTGGGTGATTGTCGGCAGCTGTGGAGCAAGGCTTAAGCTTAAGTAACATTTTTTGTAGTAGATATTGTTGCAGGTTTTAATGTAAGGTTGTTATCATTTGTGGCTTAGAATTGTTTGGATTCATATTTTTCAGACGTTAATATGGTAATGGAGGGGACAGTTGATAATATGTTTGGGTTTGTGTAGAGGAGGGTGATGTACTGTTGGTGAGGGCAGCAATGCTTTCTGTAATGTAAAGTATTTATTAAATGTAGTGACTATTTTTGGGGGGGTAGGTTTAAGAGGGATTTGGATTATTTTTTTTTTGAGTCAGGATTGAGTAGTGCTGGAATAGAGGACCAGATTTTTTGGATCATTTTTATGATTAAGTTGTAGTTGGTCATGGTAATGCTTCTTATCTTTGTATATTTTGTTTTAGCTTGATTACTAAGTTCCTGTAATGCTGAACATTTTTTTTTATTATTTAGCCACTCCCTCCAAGCCTTGTCTCTGGTATACATAATGTTTTTGGTAAGGGTGGATAGCTAAGGGGAGTGGTATACTTTTACTATTTTTAGACATAGAGGGGCAAGGTTATTTAGGGTGTTTTAAAAAAAATGTATTAACAGTTGTAACTGCATCATCTAATGGGAGTGCTTTTAGTACAGACCAGTTGAAGGACCCTAGGATACTGTTAAATAAATCTTTGTTAAATTTTGTGTGATTCTTGGTTGATTTAAGTTGATGGTTGGGTTGATGAGTGGTAAGTCTGTGTGTGTATGCAGGGAGATGGTCACTTAGGGAGTTATGATAGGTTCCACTGATAGTATATTTACTGGAGTCTGAGACTAAAATCCAATTTAGAATTATGCCCCTATTACTTTTATTGTGCCTAGTATGTGTTGAAATTAGTTGGGTCAGGATAGGGACAGAATTTAAATATTGTTCCTGTAAACATAGAAAGTTGCTAGAATAACAGGTTGTGCATAATTATGTATTTTGTGAAGGATATAAAGTCTGAAAGTCAAATGTCTGCCATAATTCAGTATTATTTAGTGACTTCAACCTTTAATGATTTTCCAGAAAAACACAAATTTTATAAGGAACAGATCAAAAATATGTTGCAAAAATCTGGACATTCTGTGAAAATCTGTACAGTTGAGAGGTATGAACTAGATACCCAGTAGAGAAATTATTCAAGAGTGGATATGTTGTTTCCCGGGGAATGTAGATTACAATAATACAGAGTTTTTTTTATGAGTCTAGCTTTAAAAGTGTTATCAGTATTTTGGCTGCATGAAATTGGAGATGAAGTTGGAATAGGAGGAGAGGTTAAGAGAGCTGTTGTACAGTAGGGTGATTCCTCCTTCTTTTTGTGGAATCAGTCCTCATAATGTTATAGTCTGAAGGAAGTATTTCTATAGCTTTCATATTGGATTTAAGCCAAGTTTCAATGATGGATATGATATTTGGAGAATGGAGTGATATCCAGGCATGTAGATATGTAATTTTATGACAAATACTATAAAGATTTAATGTTATCAGACGTATTTTTCTTTGGACGAAACTGTGCTTGACAGAGTGGGAATATGTCTGTGAATGGGAATTGGATTGGGTGGAAAATGTCTTAGCATAAGGAGGAAATTATATATTATGAAAGGGATGTCTTGTCACTGAAGTAGGGGAGTTATCTGGGCTGTTATGGTAATTGCAGGAATGGGTGGTACTGAGGTTTAGGTTCAGATTAGTTGGGCCAGGGTTTGGGTGTATGTCCCCACATAAATAAATCTTTGACTTCTAAAGTAAACATTTTAGGGTCTGGTAATATCAACTATTAGACAAAGTGGTGATTAATGTGAAAGTTATACTTGCAGGGGACTTTAATTGTGATTTAAGGAGAAGACATAAAAAAGAAAGGGAAAGATGTAAAAAATAAAGGAAGTGATATAATGAGGTAAATTAGCTGTGCGGAAGAAAAGTCAGTGGATCTATAGAAGGGGGCACTTGCATCTGAACTTAATTATTTTCCATTATCAGAAGGCTTGGGGGTAGCAGATAGTGATGCAGTTGTGACAGGTTTTTCAGACTATTTAGTGATATGGATGGAGGTGTTGGAAGAAAGAGAGTATATTAAAATAGGAAAGGGAATAAAAAGAATAAATGAAAAAAAAAATTGGGATGAAATTGGAGAGTGGAAGTATTGCAGTTATAGAATAATCAAATAACCATGAATAACTTCTATAAAAACTGGTCTGAGTGAGGACTGGACTTAAAAAAGCAATATAAAACTGTTTTTCAGTGGCACAATTGTGTAGGGAAGGAAAGAAAATGAAGTATGGAAAATTTTATAGAAATTTATTAGAGAATTTATAGAATAAAAGACAATATTATGATATGGAAAAAGAAATGTGTAAATGAAACCAGGAAAAAATGAGGCATTACTGTTTAGGCATCAATGTTATTTATGAAGGAGAAGGGAGAATGTATCTGTATATTTGGGTAAATAGTAAAGCAGGATATAGTATAATGAGAAAAATGAAAATGTAAAAGGAGATATAAAAGATGTATTGAAAGAATGGATGAAGGAAAGTTTATGAAGTGCTGTGTAGTAGGATATTACAATTTATATGGAAAAAAGATGAGAAGAATGAAATGTAAAGCTGTAAAACTATCACACAAAATAACACAGCTTATATTTTTTATGGGAATAATATAAAGGACAATGGAAGGAAAGATTACGGATACCATGGCAGAATACATACATTGCAATGAAAGGGAAGGTATGTCAAGAATTGTTATTGGTTGTGAGACAAATTGTGGATGATGTTATAAGTAAAAGGGAGGATGTGAAACTTATGGTAAGTGATGTCAGCAAGGCATTTTATACAGTTGGACATGATGCTTTATGGGATGTTATGGAGAAGTATGGAACAGGTAATACAATTAGGAGAGTGTGTATGTCTGCATAACAAAATAATAGAGTGAGAGTGTTAGTGAATGGGTGGCTGAGTAAAGAAATATGCTTGGAGTACGGTACAAGACAAGGATGTCCTCTGAGTGAATATTGTTTTTATATTGGTGATGAATGTGGCAGTGAATGAAATAGCTTATAAAATGAAAGGTGCAATATATGTGATGCGAAGGAAGTGGTGATACTGCTAGGGTTGACATATTTAGACAATGTAGTTGTATTTGAGTCGCCAAGACCAAGATATGGATGACGGAAGTGTTGGTTGGTCTGAATGGATGTTTAAAGGAAATTAGAATTACCTTGAATAAAGATAAAAGGGTCTGGATGATGTGGTTAAAATTAGGGGTGGGGTGCATATTTTTATAAATGAAGTGTCTTTGCTAGAAATAACATTTGGGGAAAATGATGTAGTTATGATGCACTGGGAGGGTTTGATAAATGAAATAAAAGAAATATGTCTTTTGTGGAGGAAAAAGTTGTATCTTGTGAATTTGGTATTAATGGGAAAATTACAATACATGCAAAACATTTATATGATCCCAGTAAAATATGAAAAGAAAATTTTACTTTCATAATGAGTTCAAGATTAAACCCTCTGAAAAGAGGTGTGTTGTATATGAGACAAGATGATGGGGAGTAGGGGTTACTAAATCCAGTTGTTTATTTGGCTACTTTAAACTTGTATAGAGTATTAAAGTGGGTAAAGGAAGAGAATGAGCATTTAATAATGAGAATATTTATATACAAGTATAAAAATTCTGGGTGATGATGAGAATATGAAAAAGAGAAAAAGAATATGTAGATGAAATTAAAAATTATCAAGAAAAAACTGCCATCATGGAAAATAAAAAATGATGATATAAGAAAAGATAGAAGGATATGGTATAATAATGTGAAGAAACAATATTATTATGTAAATGGGAACATTTATTAGAGATGCAATTAAAGCTATTAAAGGTAAGGAAAAAGAACTGTATCAAGCTAGAAGAGTGTCAGGATTTCCTATGGAGACTAGTAATAAATAAGTTACCAGTAAAGGGGATAGCATTCCCTTTTGATCCAGTCTTGGGGATCTAAATATAATCTCAACTTAACCTGCTTCTTGGTTGCTACCATGATATCCCCTCAATCAGTCAGTTATGTTTAATTGAGAATAACTCCTTTTTTATTTACGTCCTTCAGTTTTGCTCATTCTTACCTCAGAGTATGTATGGAACTCATCTCATAGTTTAAGAAATTCTTCTAAAAAGACTGTAGAAGTTTATGCATTATTTGCTTTGTTTATAAGAAACAGTTTAGCTCTGCAAAAGGCATCTAAATTATACATTTAATGATGTTGATGGTATGGATTTCATATACTAATCCTTGTTCAAATGCTATTTCCAGTAAATAAGGGGCCTGCTATTAGTTGCAATGAGTAGAAGTTTGGATCCTTATAGTTTTGTTTTTAAAATGAGCAAAATATATAACAAACAATATGCCATTTTTAAATTGAAGCATGTTTAATTGCACAAAATACATAAATCAGTGTTAAAAGTTTATGCCATGGTATACAAGGTGCATGCTTGGCTTCACACATGAATGTACTTTGGTTGGCCTGCAGAACTGGTTAAAGCTGAGTAGATAAAGGTGAAATTGTCAGCATACTATTAGATGAAGTAATTTTGATAAAAAAAATATTTATATAATTTATACACCAGACTGTAAATGAGATAAATTGAGATGAAAGCATAATGTAGTATAGAGTCAGCAAAGTAAAATGCAACACATAACATTTCAGCAAAAAATCATCACTGCTTCTTTCTCTCATCTATAGGTTTTTGTGCTGTTTAATGTTTTGTATTCAGCTATCCCTGCAGAGATATTTTGTTCACTCACAAAAGAGGTGGCTAAGTGTATGCTTTGTTATACCTCATCAAGCATGAACAGGACATGGTATCTGGTCATGTCCAGCTCAACAAAATAGAACTCAGTCATCACTGTTTTACATAGGAATTCACTACTGCTGTTGTTCTCCATTTTTCATGTTTGTGCAATCACACTGATGTTTTGTATTAGTTCAATGGCTGTGGGTGGGTTGTACCATAAGGAATCCGCAGGGGCTTCACCCGAGTGAAAACAATTGCATTTTTCCCCATCTGCATACTGTTACAACTTGTTTTTTTTTTTTTTTTTTTTTTTTTTTTTTTAATTTGGTAGTACCCTCAAATATAATTTGATGGGACACAGTGGAAACAATAGTGTGGTGTGATGAGAGGATGAGAGATGTTGAAGAAATATGGGATATATCAATGCACAAGCTATTTAAAATGAAGAACTCTGAATTTTTCCTCCTGTCTGACCTGAACAGCTGTGTAAATTGAAATTAAAGAGTTAGAAAAGGACTGAAGTTACTTATGTTTAAACATTAGGACTGATCAAAACTAATATTTATAGTTTATATATATATATTACTTTTACCTGTGTGAAGAATCATAAAGCTAAGAATGTTTGCCCATCTTCTGCTTATGGCAAAACTCATTAATCTAATTAACAGTATTAAACAATTTTTAATTTTACAGGTTCATAAACTTTTATCTATCACCCATATTTTGCAAATTATACCCATTATATTATCACACTCTGTATACCAGCTCTTTTTCTGTCCTGTATGTACAATCACATACACTTGTAGTTCTACATTTAACAGCTACTCCTGTCAAAATGCAGCAAATATAATTATTCTTTATACTTAATTCCTGTCATCCTTCACTTGCACTTCATTCCTTCTCTGTTCCATTTTTGAATCTCTAGTTAGTTTAGAGCTACACATAATAACTTTCCATGCCATGATTTGCATACATTCAAATGTTTCTCATTACCTTTGTCTAGTGATATATTTGTGGTAATACAATAGAGGATGATTTGACAGTCACTGCTTTCCACACCTTTCTCTGGACAGATTTAGTATTCCACTCCTGGTTTGTGATGAGAACAGAGACAAAAAATCAAAGAAAATTCTCTGAGATAAGACTGCATATCAAAATGACAGATTATCAGGTTTCGGAATCTTCTACTAACCAAGAAACCAGTCAAACTGGGTATTCTAATGAAGAGGCTTCCCTTTTTCAGAAGGAGAAGAAAATGCACCTGCATTATGATGGTCCATTCAGCTGGCAGAGAAATCAGGAAAATTCTTCAATTATGTCCATCAGCCTTTTCCAACTAGTCAGGGAACCATTTTCAACAGGATAAAATACAGGTAGGAGATGTGATGCAGTAATGATGAATATATAGCATGGTGGCTCAGCTACCACCTCCAAAATCTGTAAACCAAATGCAAGGGTTCTACAACAGCAGTTACTACAAAAAGAGAAGAAAATTATATTATCTAATCTACTCAGTGCTTCCAGAAATCCATAACTTTGTGTATAAACCTAACAACAGCCTATCCATCTCCAAATTCATACAAATTCCAGGCTACTACATTCATCGAATGAATACCTATTACATTTATACAAACCCAAAAATTCTGCTGGAAAATCACTACTCCCCATTGCCTCACTAAATCTTGGAACACAGTCCCACTAGCAATACAACAAGAACACTCCCTAAAATCATTTAAAACTCAACCAAAGTCCTAGCTACTCAGTTACAAGCTCTCTGCATATGATACTCCTGGATAGTCTTAAAACCCTTACTAACTGTCACTCCTGTTTTATGTAACTGGCCATAATACAGCTACTTCTTTGCAATCTCTACCTATCTGAACAATTATTTATCCCTCTCTGCTACTATCTCTATATTCCTTTTTAACTGGACCTCACCAATACTTCATAATTTCTAATCATTTTCATCCTATTGTTACTTCACTGTCAATGCTGATTCCATTTAAAAACAACTAGCCTCTTAAAAGCTTGATATTAACTAACATTTTGCTGTATTCTTGTTTTAACTGTCATGTTTTCCTTAACTGTCATATCATTACTACTCTATGTATGTCCATTTATTATTCTATGTATGTATGCTTACTATTCGATGTATGCACATTTATTATTTTTTGATTGTCATACCATTACTCTTCTATATATTTCTGTATATTTATTATTTATTTTTTTATTTACATTTGATAACTGGTTAGTGTCCGACTGGGCCAGAAGCCCATTTTCAGTGAAGACCTGGAGAGAAAAGCTCCAGGGAAGATTATATAATTATACATTTGTACATATGACAATTACATTAGGAATTCAAATGCAAGTTCCTTGACATTGTATTCAAAAGCATATAACAATGGTAGTACAATAAGCTTATACTATTCATACAGAGAAAACAAACATATGTATATATTTTTTCAGGATAAAAATATCACATACTGAAGCTAAGAAGGCTCAATTGCCAAGAAATATTGACAATGGGTGGTGGAGAAAAGAAAGTTAGTCAGTAAGGGGTTAAATTAGTTAGCCTGGTGGAGAACATGAGCAAAGCCAATGTTTGGTGAAATATTCCTTTATGGACTGTTTAAATGAATGTGTATCATTGATGGACAGAATATGCTGAGGTAGAGAATTCCAGTGTTTGGCAATGATATAGTATAAGGAGATGCCATGAGAGTTTTGGGTTTTGTTAACCTTCAAAAATACATAATCAGCAGACCTAAGAGATTTTAACTTAGTGTAGGGTTGGACAAGGTCAGATAGAGCTGGGCAGTTGTCAGGTTTGTATAACACTGTATGGGCAGTTAGTAGTTGAGCCAGAGTAAGCAGGCGAGGGAGCTCTAACCATTTCAGCTGGAGAAGGGCAGTGCAATGGTGAGATCTTTGAGACTGCTTAGTTGCAAATTTGGATATTTTGTTATAGCAAGATTCAAGGCTATTCATTTCAGATTTGTGAAGACTGGTAAATATTTGTGAACAGTAAAGCAGGGAAGATAATAGATGGGATCTGGCTATTGCGAGTCTGGCATGGTCAGTAAGATATGATTTAGCCCTATAGAGAGAACCCAGTTTGACATGAACCTTTTTAATTGTTAGGGCAAGGTGTTTGTCATACTTAAGTCCACTATCATTTGTGACACCAAGGAGTTTTGTATATTCAAAGGGTTCTAATTTTGTGCCATTGGAGGAGGAAATAGAGATACGTGTTTGGTTGGTTGTTGTTGAGGTATTATAGAAGACCATAAGCTTGGTTTTATTGGGGTTAAATATAAGTTAAGGGACTGTTAAGTAGTTTTCAATATCGTGGAGGGCTGCCTGAGTTTTTTCTTTGAGTTCCTTGATAGAGGGGGCAGAGCAGATTAGGGAAGCATAATCAGCATGATTTAAGCTGGATTTGCTGAGGAGTTTAAGTCATTAATAAAAATTGTGAATAAAAGTGGGCCAAGGATAGATCCTTGTGGGACTCCTACACATATAGGGAGCTAGGAGGAGAGTCTACTGCCCCATAAAGTGGCTTGTTTCCTATCTGACAGGTAGCTATGAAACCAGCTTAGGACTTCAGAACTGCAATGGTAGAAAGCCAGTGTATTGAGAAGTATTTGATGAGATACATAGACATATGCTTTTGACATATCCAGAAAGGTAGCAGAGACTAGTTGTTCTTTTGTTTTTGAGTTGATTTATGGTAATTAGTAAAGCTAATTAGAGCTGTACTGGTGCTATGCCTAGGTAAAAAGCCATGTTGTGTATTAGATAATAGATTATTTGACAGAAAATGGTCTAAGATCTGTTTGTGTATACATTTTTCTAAGATTTTGGCAAGTGGTGACAAAATGGCTATGAGTCAGTAGTTGGATACATCAGTAGAGGGACTGTCTTTATGTAAAGGTATGACATGATATATTTTCCAGAGGAGTGGTGCATACTATTCAGAGATAGAACGGTTAATGAGAATAGATATAAGGTAAGCGATTGAAGTAGCAGCTAGTTGTAGAAAGTCACCAGGTAGCTGGTCTGTAGCTAATTTGCAAGGTTTTAGTTTAGAAAGGAGATTTTTAACACATCTTGTTTAGATAGGTTTGAGAGAGAGGAGGGTAGAATTGTTGGAGGTTTGAGGTATGAACCAAGGCGTATTAGGGTTTGTGTTTAGTAGAGAGGTTACTGAGTTAATAAAATGGGAGATAAATTGAGTGGCTATGCAATAATTTTGTTTGGTCAGAGCTGGTGTAGTGGGTTTTCCTGGGCTGAGAAGGAGGTTGATTGTTTGCCAGAATCTTTTGGGATTTTTCTGGTATTTTAGCTGACTTGTTTGGAAGTAGTTTTTTTTTTGTCTTGTTTAATTAGTTTTTTGGTTTGATTTCAAAGTTGTTGGTAGGTAATGAGATTTTGTTTACTTCTATTATTCTGAAAGAGATACCAGGCTCTGTCCCTTTGTTTTAGTAGAAGAATTGTGTCTTTTGACAACCAGGGAAGCTGCTGGGATTTGGTACAAATTTTTCTGATTGGGGCTAGATCATTAAGTATTTGTAGGAAAGCACTTTTGAAGTACTGTACTGCACGGTCCAATTGATGAGTTTTTAGAGGTGCCCAGTCATATTGTTGAAGAAGAGTATTAAAATGTTACAGGACTTGTGTGTATGTTTTCTAGTCAAGTAGGTAGGGAAGTGATCATGTAGTGTGTCATGAGACAGCCAGCATCATAGGTAATATTGGATTTTTTGTTAATATCCACTCAAGAATGGATTGTCTGTTGGTGTGTTTGTCAATGTGCGTGGGGTGGTTAATTTTTTGACAGAAATTGTACAGAATTATAAAGTTAGTAGGGGGGTTAGAAGAGCAAGTAGTCCAGTCAAAGTTAAAATCTACAAGTATAATAGTTTCTTGGCTGAAGTTGGTAAAGGCCCATTCAAGGATGTTTTCAATATTTTGGAGGTTATTAGCAGGGGGCACATAGATTGCTATAAAGATAATGGAATTATGATTATTCATATCTAGGAGTGCTACTGAAACTTCTGAGTTAGGGTATCAGGTGGAGTAGAGTTAAATTGTGCCAATTTAAGATTGTCTTTAAACAAAATGACAATCCCAACAACATGTCTAGATCAGTTCTGAGGATGTTATAACCACTGGGAAGAAATTCTTCAGATTTAGTATGTGGTAATGACAGCTATATCAGGGGAGTAAAGCACAATAGCAGCATGAAATTCATGTACTTTGTATGCCAAGCTTCTGAGGTTGACGTTAATGATAGGAAGGTCAGAGTTACTTTTTTCAGTGACAGATAGGAGTTAGGTTTGAAGTTAGGAGAGATGTCAGAATATGGATTTGGGGGGTAGAGAATGTGGTGAGGGTTGGGTCTGGATAAGGCTGGATGTCACATTGGAGTTTAATATGGGTAAGGGAATGGAGGGTAAGACATCTTAGTTTGGAAAATAGACAGTGATTAATATCTAGTGTAGTAGCAGAGCTGTGGGTATGAAAATATCTACGAGAGAATAGTATAGTAGGGGTGGTGTTGAAAAGGTATGGGGAGATGTGAACAGAGGGTTTGTCATGATGCAGGTCCTCAATTACTGGCAAGGTAGGGAAAGGGCTGTTTGTGGGAAGGTATGATTGGAAGGAGGTGGTATAAAGGGCTAGGAGTAACAGAGCTAGCAGGACAGGGAGAGAGATGATAGGTTTTATTAAAGTTGTAGTAAAGAAGGTAGATTGTAGTTAAGGTCAGGGGTGATAGATTGTAGATAAAGTAAAGAAAATCTTATGCAAAAGATCCAGAAAGGAGACTTGATGAAATAATGGATGAAGTGAGATTGAAAATTGTAGGTGGATGCTGATTGAAGGATAGGGAGAAGGGGAGGAGCCTGTCTAGAAATTAAGGAAATTGATCCTGGGGTGGGTGGGAATGGGGATAGGGTAGGTGAGTAGAGTGAGCTCGAGCGCACTGGGGTCGAGCGGAGTGGTTAGCACCTGGAGCTAGCAAAGCGATAGCAGAAATGAGCCTGCAGAATAAAAGCTATCAGTATCAGTGTAGACACTAACCTGGTAAGTCAGAAATAGAGGAAAAATAATATAGGATGTCTTTACAATAAAGGCGAATCAAAGAAAGTACTTGCAGTAGCTTTTGAAAATCAAATAAGAATTTCATACACTAGTCTGTGAAAGTCCAAGGGAAAAGCCTGGTAGTAAGATAGAGGATCAAAAGTATCCTTTTGTTAGGGAATTATAAGCCATGGGTCCAGATATGCTTCTGAGGAACAGGGTCACCAAACTACAAGAAGTATTGAAGGGAGTCACTGGAGGGAAGTCTGTTAGTCTGAAAGAATGAGGGGCTATGAGAGGGTTGTATGCAACTGTTGCCCCTGGCTTAGTGAGCACTAGGATGCTATATTCAGCTATTTTCTCAATACTTGTAAAGTGCAAAGTAGCTTATAAGTGTAAAAGTTTAGGAGCAAGTTCATCATGACAGAGGCACCTGCATTCATTTGTAAAGTAAAGTAGTATCCTGTCAATGTTATAATAAAAGCTGTTGCAGCACAATCCACTGGAAGGCTGTCCAGGAGAGCACTTTCAGTTTTGTGAGGGGGTGGGACCAGTGAATGTATGAGGTCATTGGTTTTCTAAAGGGTAAAGACAAAATAGAAAAAGATTAGGCTCGGGGGTGAAGATGACCAGAATGAGATTTAAAGCAAAGTAAAATAAGCACAAGGTTTTAATTTGCATAAAAAGAAACAGATGTAACAAAATCCCAGCAAAAACAGGTATACAATAACAGTAGAGCACAGACATTACACTAATATAAGGACAATGATGTTAAGGACCTAAGTGAAACAGCTTGAGACCCTTCCTATCTAGACAGGATAAAGCATTGAATGCAGGCAGTAAGAACTGTAAGCATGTAGCCAACAACAAGCACGTGTTAATGCAAGTCATATGCAAACCCAGATATCCCAGCTATCTCATTACTACTGCATGGACAGACTCAAATGCTAATGATTGAGTACCTTCAGCCATATATCATGGAAATTATTATATCAGTCACTGTGGGCTGCAATGGTGACTAAAAACACAGTATTGGAATCAAGAAGCCATTACTAGGCACACAAACTAGGTAAGTGCAGTGTTACTACATCAGAAAAGTATATATACTCATCTGATAATCAAGGACAGCAGAATAATATTGTCTGGACCATGCTAACACATTGCAGTAGTTAGCACTTTAGAGTCACAGTACTGTATCATTCTGTAAATCCTGTATAACTGCCTTCTACTTGTTCTGTAAAATGGAACACTTCTCCCTGGGCCTGTGCTAAAAATGGGACCTGTGCCCAGTCAGAGTTTCCTGGTAAACAAAAGCAATAAACAGATAGATAGATAGATAGATAGATAGATAGATAGATAGATAGAAAGCATTGCAATCATCAGTTCAACAGCATGAACAACAGCAACTGCAATTACCAGTATAAGGCAGTCTATCTAAATGACATCACAGCAACCTTGGCTATATGGCAATTAATTTAAGTTCATTTCAGTTCAAAAAAACAAAAAGAAATATTTGTGAATTGTGGAAAAGCTGATACATATTGGAAGGGTATAAATATGTTGAAGGCAAAAGTGACAGATAAATGTGACCGTACATTTGCAACCATTTTTAGTAAATGCTCCAATACCTTCTTTTATAAGTAGCAATTAGTATTATATGTTCTGGGGTCTCCTAGCAGTTGTCAGAAAAGTAGTTACTAGAAAAAAATGGAAATCTGATTAAATTTTATTATTCAATGATTTCAAAGAATTAGCTACTATTTTATATAATAATGAAAAAAAAGTAAAGAAGTTAAGATTTAAAAATGGTATTATGAAACCTTCTTGTTGGGATAGATTGGAGATGGTAATATTTAAATATAATAAAAAAACAGTTTTGAAGTCTGTTTTTTAATGATCTGAGAAATGTTTATTGTTATGTAAAAAAACTGAATTTTCCTTCCTCCTTTATATGTATATTTTGTAAATATGTTAAAATTAACAGAATTATTTGAAAAAAATGTCTTAACTTTTTATTCTTTCATTCTTTTGGCACTATTTAGAAGAGCTAACTTAAAAAAATGCTACTTTGGATTTAAAACTGGTAATAAAGAATCTTAAGTTAAAATGCTTATTACATTGCACTGATGGTCTGTCAAAAGTACTTACCCTATGAAAACCTAATACTTTTACCCCATCCCCTTTCTTTCAGCATCTTTTGCTGCATTTTTATCACTATGTAAAATAAATACTAGCAATTTATTAGCTCTTTAGGTTTTATAACTTAAGCAGTGCTTTGAGCCAAATAAGTGCAAATAAAAGTGTGAGACAACTGAAAGATGACAAAAGCAACAATCATTTTATCATGAACACTGATAGATATGAACCAAGCATTACTGAAGAGTTAAACCAATCAGAATGTCATGAAAAAGTTATAAAGAAAGAAGATAATTTAGCCAGCCAATATATTCATTTGTATTTGGAAGTTATTCCTAGGGTCTCTTGTTTTTAAACTACTGCATCAGGTGTCCTTCCACCTCTTGCAGCAAACTCCATAATAAAACAACCTCCAACAACTTTCACAACCTTTCCCAGTTAACTCCTTCACTCCACAAACCCCAAACTATACTGTACTATACTGACCATTCATTCTTCATTCTTGCACCCCAACTCTGGCAAGCCCTTCCCCCCCTCACCTAAAATAAGTCTCATCTTTCCCAACTTTCAGAGCTTCATCAAAAATCTGTCTGCAAGTGTTTTTTCCACTGGACATATAACCTAACTCCCTCCTCTCCTGCATCACTTTTACTTTGATCCTCTGTTCTCTGCTGCTGCTTCCCTCTCACATTTACTACTAAAATTAATTCACATTTGATTTTTCACACTGCAAATATTATTCACATATTGCATTAATTGTCTATGGGGTCATCTACATTCAGTGATTACACTATGTTTGTAAATTTGTTCTATTTTCTTATTTGTGAATCTCTTCACCCGGGCTGAGCCTGGAAATGGTCTATAGTGATCAATGTGCTAAACCAGTAAACAAACAATAAATAAAAAAAATATATATATTTATTGGAACTGCTACATGAAGAGTCTATCAATATTACCCTGTATATTTTTGTCATGTGGAGTTTCCTAAAATTCTTATTCTATTTGTTATACCTAAATTAAATAAAATTGTGTGATTCCATCTTTTAGACTAATTATTGCTACAAAAGCCTCTAAAATCAAGTGCACATCTCCTTATTTGGATGGCCTATTGAGTAAGGTCATTTAAAGTATCCCTTCCTATATTAATGATTCTGGAGGTTTTCTGGGCAAATTATATCTTTTGTAAGTAGTCTCAATATGTACTGCCCAGGAGGAGGAGGAGGTGGTATAATGTTTAAGTTGTTTACCTCATAGATATTAGGTAGAGGGTTAGATTCTGTTCTCAGGTTATTAGCTAAGCTTGTAATAGGCTGTAGCCTATTATTTACCTATGAACATATGAACTTATCCCTTAGAACCAGGGGGTTGACATGATATGTTTTCTGGCTAATTTAACATTTCTTAACAAGGATATTCATGTTTTGTAAGTTTTATGAGCTGATTTTAGGCACTATTTTTGTTGTTTTTGAAGATGTGACTTATAAGTAAACCATAGGTGACAAAGGGTTATTCAGTGGTACTAGCTTTTGCCCACCTTGTTCTTAATGAGAGCAAGTGTAGTATTTTATATAAAGTGGAAATTTATAACACAGTTCTCCTTTGTTTGTTAAATTGACAATTAATTTTGTGTAGTACAAGATAACTGTTAAGACTAGAAGAGGACTTTCAGTACAGTACATATTTCCTTAACTTCTCTTTTTGTCATAGTGATATACTGGTACAATTTCGAAATTATGAAATTATTTTTGGACAAGGTACTTGATTGCTTTATTTTAAGCTTTATAGAAAATCAACCTTTTGAAAAAAAGTACTTAAATTGTTAAAGTATATACCCTATCCAGGTAAAGATGAATTGTATTAGTAATCAAATTGGCATTCTTATTTGATTTTTAAAGATGTGCATTGGATAAAATAAATGCCACATTTCCGAGAGAGAGGTGACAGTATTGATTTTATTTCTGAAGCATTTGATGACATAGTTACGCAGAGAATAACCAAATACAGGTATCTTATCCTTGCAGCAGAAAGACAAAATAAAGAAATAACCAGAAATACCTACCATTTTAAGAAAGACAGATTATAGATTGACTTTCCTTTTGAGATATAGCATAGACAGTGACTCCACCAGGAAGGAGATTATTAACAATTGGAAAAAAAGTGTTATGAATGTGAAGATATTTTAGATAAAATGGGCTAAAACTTTTATGTATTAGAAAAGTAATAATGAAAAGAACTTATTGGAACCTACTAATAGAGGTATATTTACAGATAACCTGACTGATAAAAACAGTATCAGCTTCAAATCCAATATGTTAATCATGCCATTATATTTATGATGGGCCAGTTCTAGTCTTGAGAAGTAAGAATACAATTCCACAGCATAGATAATTTTACTTTCAATAGTGAGTAAGTGGCTTATTATGCAATTTGTTGCATGCGAGACATTTTATTTCAGTAAAATTATAGGAAAGCTTTATTTAAGAATTAGTGATCACTTGTATGCAATAACATATATACAACAAATTTTAAATAACCACCTTTGTGTGCAGTCCATGCAGTAAAGTCCCAATAACTATGAAGAACCTCACGATGTCCAGGTCACACCTGGACAGTGTGTGTTTTTTCATGATACAAAAAAATGCTTCATTTAAGCATTCTGAATAATGCATCAGCATTAAAAAGCTTTTATTCTATGTATTAAAGCAGATGGAACTCACAGTGATAGGGGGATTTAAAGAACGCACCATAAATTAATGAACTTTGCTGATCGGTAAATATGGATTCATGAAAAGCGCTTGGGCTGAATCATCAAGTTTATTTAAAGTGCCTTTTCAAATCAAGTTCTTTCAAAAGACTCCCTGTTAAAAACATATTTCACATAAATATTCTGATAATTCTTCTTCTTGTTTACGTTAATGATTTGCTTGGATGATACTTTGAACTCATGATTGCAAGTTTGTGTCTACTAATCTTTGAGCTGCATTTGACTAGATTTTATGCAACCAGTTGTTGACAGTGGGTGACAGTAAAAATAATGCTTCAGTTATGAAGAATTCTGCCATAGAGATAAAAGCTCTAATCTGAAGTATATTTTAATAAGGGTGTCCTTTGGAAATACCTTTATGAATCTTTATTATTATTATTTTTAATATAATAGTGATCTCTGGTGGAGTTTTTGATTTCTTTACCTCCTTTTATGATGGCAGTCTTACAAACAGAACTGAAAGAGGTGTTATAATATCAGATGAAAAAATGTTTTTAGCGTAGCATATCACTATCAACACAGAGTGAGGCACAGTCCCATACATAGTTATTAAAAAAATTCAACTTAGTTGGCAAAACACATTTATTAAAACTGTCTACATTCTTTCATATGCAACCACTTCAGATTTTAGCACTCTATTAAACTTTTTAATCAGAAATTTGTATAAAATAATTTTATTCCATTTAGAGATCTCAGTCTAGACTGGAGGTGCCGTTTTGTCTCTGGTCTTATTAAATTAATATAAACATGCAGCTATGCCTTACATCATGGCTATAGTATATCACCCCATCACATACTTCTAATTTACTGAGAGAGTAGTAAATATATTACTGTATTGTAGGGCGGCACAGTGGTGCAGCGGTTAACGTTGTCACCTCACAGCAAGAGGTTCTCCGGTTTGATTCTCGACTGGGGTGCCTTCTGTGTGGAGTTTGCATGTTCCCCCTGTGTTTGCGTGGGTTTCCTCCAGGTACTCCAGTTTCCTCCCACATTCCAAAGACATGCATCTGGAGCATTTCTCCCCGGGCCTCTGCTGAAAACAGGCTCTGTGGAACCTAGTCGGACATTCATGGTCAACAAATGTTAAATAAAATAAATTGTCTACATGTATTGGTGATCACTTTGGCATTTACCACATCTTTTTTTTAATATAATCCCACGTCTCAGCAATAAATGAAGGGAGAGAGTTAGTAAAGAAAAAGTCTAATCCAAAGGCCAAAAAGCAGTGAATACTCCTAAAATGGCCCAAGAAGCCCTACAGTCTCAATTGTATATAAAGGAAAGCCAGTCTATAATCTCTGCACATATCTCTCACCATCAAAGTAAATAGCCCCCCCCCCCAAGATCCTATTTTTAACATTCTCAATTGCCTAGATTAGTCTGTTGTATAAAACAAATAATGTATATACTGCATTCCATTTTTTCACTTCTGTACTACTACATGTACACACATTCTACTATTGCTCTTCTTTTCAACACTATGCATTAGCCTTTCCCATATGAATCGCATCCAAGATGGAGATGATTCACTGCATTTAAGAAAGGAGACCATTCTCATGCCACCCAGAGTGTCTGTCAGATGGATTTAGATAAACACAGCTTTATTCACTAGTAATATCAGTCCAGTTGATGTTACTAAAGCTTATACCATGGATTTAGGAACCCTGCAAAAAATAGCAACTTCTCCTATTTTGATTTCATATTCGGGGAACATTATTATGAAATTTTAAACTTACAAAAACTTTGGTCTAAGTTTGGAAATGTCTTCTTTATCATAAAGGCATTTCTCTCATAGCTGCTACTGTGTCACCACATGTAAAGCAAGTATAGAGAATCGGTAGCATTCTCACCCAAGCCCTTGTAAGCCAAAAGGCAAGAATTTAATGTTATCCAAACTAGTGTATGTCCTGTTCATAGTGAGTCTTGGCAGTATGGAGTACACTGCTATATTTGTAGATTTATGCTTCACTGATCCCCTTATTCATCATTATTTTCTTCTAAACTCCACTAATATATTTCCAGTCAAAGAAATAACCATGTTTTATTCCACACTACTATATTCATATCTCTCAAGAAAAATGTCTGTCCTCCACTAGTATCCAAACTATTGCAAATGCAACCATTTCCTTCCTTCCTTCTTAGTTCCCAGACTTCTAATGCCCATCCTCTTTAATGTCCACGTTTCTGCCTGAGTACTACCAATAAGTACTATCCAAACACTGACCAACTGTTTGGAAATGTATTCCATCACACTTCATATCCATTCTTTTTGTATTGATTTGTAAAGATTCTCTCCATAAAAAAACTGTCAAAAATTAGACTAGAAATTTCAAAATAGCTGAAACCTGTGTGTGTGTGTGTGTGTGTGTGTGTGTGTGTGTGTGTGTGTGTGTGTGTGTGTGTGTGTGTGTGTGTGTGTATGTGTGTGTGTGCTTATTTATTATGTGTCTGTCCTCTCTTCTTATAAAGTACAACGCAAATTCTTACAGCTCTATTTGGACCTCCCCATGTCATAGCACTATTTGGACATGTATGGTTCAGGTATTTTAGCACAGAGTTTATTACCATACAGTAGCATGATGTAATGAAATGTACAGCAGAGTATTACAGCTCAAGTCAAATAGGTACTACATGTTGCATACAAATACACATACATACACACGTATACACACACACACACACACACACACACACACACACACACACACACACACACACACACACACACACAAACATGCATATACACAAATGATCACACTCACACATGTTGTGCACAATGGCTATCCTACCAAGTCATAAGTTCTAAATGGCCAAGGTTTCAATTAATTCAATTACTTGATTTAAAATTACTAACTTTGAAGTGGATTATCAATGTGTTTTATTAAAATTAATTGCCAGTGCTATTTCTACAGTGATGCAATATGAGTGGGTTTTACCTCTTTTCTCTGAAGTTGTGTGCCCATAGAGTTAATATGTTTAAGCAAGGGAGAGTCAAGCTTAGGTGCAGCTAGTTAGGCTTAGTTTAAATGGCAGAGGGTGGTGAAGTATGCAGGAAGACTGCAATGTTGTTGCATTATGCATTAAAAGGTGCTATATGTACAACTGATTGCATTGCTTATGCAAGTCATGTTTTAAAATGCCAGCAGCTTTTGATTTGCATTATGAGTTTACTGCATTTGTTTTACATGTTGTGAATAAGATGGCATGAATCCAAAAAACAGAAATTCAAATACTTTCACTACATACAAACCACAGGAAGGCAGGTCATATAATATTATTTATTTGGTTCATATATAAAAAGGCCTTTCAGATTTTCAAATCTGTGCAAAGAAAGTCACAAAGGTATATTAAAACAAAGCTATGCTTTTAGAATGCATGTAACATTTTATACAAAATTGCATACATTGTATATATATATACATTGTATATAGAGATTCTTTTACCTTTTGTGCTATACCACAGTGATGCTTTAAAGTTCAAATCCAAAGCTTTTTTAAAGAAGTTTGCAAATATTATTTCAAGCAGAGCAGATCTTTGTTCTCATGATCACCTTTTCATAAAAACAGATTTTTTTCTTGTAGACTTTGCCAAAGACAAAAGTTCAGACTGAACACCTTTCATTTACTGCAGCTTACATGAAGTGGTGACTATTTCCATCAATCATAAGAAGTCACATTGTTATTATTATTTTTTTAATTTTGGAATAGGTGTGTGTGTGTGTGTGTGTGTGTGTGTGTGTGTGTGTGTGTGTGTGTGTGTGTGTGTGTGTGTGTGTGTGTGGTGAGGTATTAATTGGTAAATAGTTATAAAGTACTTTTTGCCAAACTCAGTTTAACAGTTCAGCAATTAACTAATTAACAATCAGTCCTTTATCTAATTTGCAATTCATACTCTGAATGATATTAGAATACCAAAGCAGGGCATACTGATTGATGTAGGACATAGGCAGCCACTCATTCTAGAATTCCATCTCTTTGCTATAGAAGTAGTAACAGGTGTTTTCTTTTTTCCCTGTATTCTGACTCTTAAATTTAATAAGAGGTAGGATAACTAAATAAAAATCTCAGGGATTCCTAGAGATTATGAATATGGATAGCTTAGTAATTAGTGTAACAAGTAGAATGTCACTAGTGGGAGCAGCTAGGATGAAAGAAGTCTCTACCACTTGCAAATAAATATTAGACAGATACTATACAAAGTATAACTAGAGAGGATTTAAAATCTGCAATGGAGCAGACAGTAAACAGCCAATAAAGGTACCCCAAATATGAAAAAGTGAAAGGATGGAGGCAAAAGACTATTTCAGAAATGTTTGAAACCTCAAAGAACATTATGCAGTTTATGGGATACAGAATGAAAACACTGTACTTGTTAAGCCTGTTTGCATCTATTTTTTTTCCCTAGCAAATAAGGAAGCTGCTCAGGTATCTCTCAGCTTTAGTCATTGACCCTGTCAAACATGAATAGGTGCTTTAGTTGGAAATATAGGAATTCTAGCAGAATGCATGCTGCCAGATCAAATTCTATAAAAACAGCATGTGAATCCCATTTAGGCAGACTACTGAAAATGGGTCTGATCATGATCAGTCAGCATTTACTTGATGAAATTAGAGCAGAGATGTTTTGGTTGAGGGCAGAAATTCAGATGATGATGATTAGGAATCCACCAGAAGATAGTTATAGTGAGCTTGGACAAACAGGTATTAATTGAATACCTCAGCTAAAAGAGGTAAAGGATTTTTTTTTAATTTATTCATGATATACCCACTTGACATGTGTCCTTTTAAAGGGTAACCATACCTTTCAACTGCTTAGCAGAAGAATTATGGAGAAAGCCAAAAATAATGGAGGGACAAAGGTCCAAAACTAGGGATGGATTTTAAATATTGCTCTTATAAACTTTGAAAGTAGCATAAATAACTGGTTTTGCATTAGCATTCAATTTCTGAAGGATATGAAGTCTGAAATTCAAATGACTATCAATTTCTAATGAATTCAGTCCTCAGTAATTTACTAGAAAACCACATGTTTTATGAGGAACAGACCAAAAATATGGAGTAAAAAATCTGGACATTCTATGAAATTCTAGACAGTTAAGAAGTATGTGACCAACCCAGAAGCAATGTCTGGTTATGTGACTGGCTCAGAGCCACTACAGGAAGAATGCTGTTAACAGCTCATACTCATAATCTTCTACACTGCCAGAGTTATCAGCCTTAATCCCCTGCACTGTCTGTTAGATCTCAGGGTCTTAATCCTCTACACTGTCAGATCTCAAGGCCTTAATCCTTTGTGCTAACTGTCAAATCTCAGTATGTTAAATCCCTGTACTAACTGTCGAATCTCACGGCCTTAATCTTCTGTACTAACTGCCAAACATGTCCAAATGATGTTTGAGATGGAATTGTAGGATCCATAAATCATACTATGAGCTTGGAAAAGTGATGGACTCGATAAGGAAATTAATGAAAAGAAACATAAGAAGAATGTTAGGAGGAGGAAAATACATTATATTGAAAGTAGTGGTGGTGGAAAAAGGAAAGAATGACATATGATACTATATCTGGGAAGAGAAATGAGCCTAGGGAGCCTTAGGACGGTACAGTGATGCAGTGGCAGTGTTGTCACCTCACAGCAAGAGGTTCTCTTTGATTCTCAGCTGGTGTGCTTTCTGTGCAGAGTCTGCATGTCCTCCCTGCATTCATGTGGGTTTCCTCCAGGGTGCTTCGGTTTCCTCCCACATTACAAAGACATGCGTCTGGAACATTTCTCCCTGGGCCTGCGCTGAAAATTGTCTTCATTCCAAGTCAGAATTTCCTGGTTGGTTAACAAATGTTAAATAAATAATAAATAAAATGAGAGAGAGAGATGATGGCAACAATGCTAAAGAGAAGCTTTCAATATTTGGAAACTTAAGGGATATTGAATGGCAGGTAAAGGTGGGTAACATAATAGCAATGCAATAAGATAAGATACTTAAAGTAGAGACAAACAAGGTCATTTATATTGTAAAAAAGAAAGTGTGAAAGGAAGATTTAAAGTTAATGAAGCAAGACAATTTATAAGGTAATCTAAATGGTTTTGGCATAAAAGATTTTAAGAGAAATTAACACTTGCTTTTTGGAATATTTTTAGAAAATACTTGGATTATGTTGGAGTTGATAAGAATTATAACACAGGATGGTGACTGGGATTTGTAGCAAGGATGCCTAGAGATATAGTTTATAAGAATAAAGAAACATTGACTTACTATAGTTGTGTTGTCTCAGAGAATAACCATGACAAGCATGAGAAATATGATGGTGCACATTCAGAAGAAGTTTGGAAAGTGATACAAGGAAGGAGTATTAATCAGTGATTAAGGACAGGCTCATATAAAAACAAGACATGAAGATGGGTCCAGTATTTACATTGCCAAGGCTAGAATATGAATCCCACATAAAAGTGAGTTTTTGTTTTTCAAGAAGACAAAAATTACATTAACTCAAGAAAAATGGAATAAATAGGTAATGAAAAGTAGAACAAGGAAATGTTTGGTGATCCTAACGTATATTTACTCAGCAATGAAAGATATTATTTTATTTATTTACTTAAGTTTGATGACCGGGGAAGTCCACTGGGCCAAGAAGAGCCCGTTTTCAGTGGAGGCCCGGGGAGAAAAGCTCCACAATAATTGCAAGTTACATTTCATATGTTACAAACGGACAATAGTTCATACAGCTAATTAAACATTTACAGATAAGCTCCATGATATTTCAAATTGTATTTCATTGGCATCTACTAGATGAACAGTGACATAGAATATGACAGATAGAGAGACTGGAGCAAGAGCTGGTGACAAAATAAGGTAATGTAGCAAACATTAATGCAGGTGAGAGAGAAAATCTAGAAATTATTTCATGGAATAAATCAGTGTTAAAGTCAAAATGCAATCATCTAAAATATCCAAAGATTTAAAAATTATCCTGCTGTAATGATACTGTAATATTACAAGAAATGCAGTTAAATGACCTCAAACAAATGAGCATCCATGGCTTTGTAGAAGTTCCAGATAGGAAAATAGACACACCTAGAAGACCACATGGTGGATTAGTAATCTTATTTAGGACAAAATTGCAAGGGTCTTGTTTTGGGGATGAAACATCTGGGGGTGTTATTGATGCGATGCTTCATGACAAGACTTTGCCATAACTGAGCAAGACAGCGAGGAAAGCACTAGATGACCAGATGCTGACAAGATATGAGAGACCTGACCGATTTTAAAATGTGAAGCGTTCAATACCCGATTCCAAATAATGTGATCATGAAGGGGTTTATAAAGCTGAATTGTGAATAAAAAGCTTGATTACCCAATTGTGAACACTAATGGGTGTCAGCTGTTGAGGATGGTGAAGACTTGTGGAATTCCTGGAAACAAACAACAAGCACAGGTCTATGCCAACAAAAGCTGCATCAGTTATTGATTATGTAATAGTTTCTCCAGATATGAGATATCAGTAAACATAGGATGTCATTATTACAATGGGGAGGGATCATCTGCTTCCATGTTTAGAGATAAAAATCAGGGATATTAAACTTGTTAAGATGACTCAAAACATACATTAATACAAAGACATTAAAACTAAATAAATAAAAGTGAACATGAAGAATTATTAGGAGAACAGTAACTTACAATATCTACTTAAACAAATCGAAATAGCTGAACTAATAAGTGAAGAAGGAGGAAAAATGAATGTTCTTGAAGAAATAATCAACAATCTTGCTGAGCAACTAATCTTGCTATAGAACAGATAATATGTAAGAGTGAGTAAGGCAAGATATATGGTTTGATAGTAATTGTGATAGGGTAAAATGTTCTATCTGAGTGTTATTTGGATGCATTTAAGAAATAGACATTGATCAGGTAGATCATTTGTAGGTTAGCCACTGCAATGTCTACTACACATTACATATTTCCATAAGGTGTTATGGGGCATTCCTCATAGACTATGTCTGTGAAGGTGGTCATGGCTTGCCACACTTGGGAGATAACTGGTGTGTACTGTGAAGGATGTAGGAGTGTGTGATGTACCCACAGTGAAAGCAGATGAGAAATAGTCATGTGAAAAGTGTCAGCCCTGGCAATCCAGAATATGGTATGGCTAGGCAGTTTCAGTCTTGCAGTTTGCCTTTGTCCTTGCCATTGGAATCGGTGCCCATGCCATTCCTCAGAGGGGATGTACCTTTGGCTGGGGATGTCCTGAGTCTGCATCACTTCCACCAGAGGTGCTAAACACCTGTTACAGTCATATACATGCAGTGAAACCACATCTACAGGAACTGTTTCTTTGTAATCCTTAACAAGCATGTAGCAACTGCATATGGATACCTACACCCTGAGGAAGAACCATCCCCTCCTTTCACAACAGGTTAATCTACCCCAATTCATTCGGTCATGTCACTCTCTCCCTTCTTTATCCTTAGTCCTCCCTTTCCCTAATGTGCTATCCCATCTTTGAACACCTCTTCTTTCATGCATAAGGTCACAGCTGTGTCCTGTCCTCACTACTCTGTTCCATGGGAAGGTCACACCTAATGCACAGCATGTCCAGTCAATGCACTGCACAGCACGACCTCAAAGTAATATTATAGGCATCACTTTTAGTAACCACCAATGCTGCCTCTTTAGCAGTGTCAAAATGTATTGTGTGGTCTTACCTTCCATTCAATTACTTCAACAGATCTTCAGTTGACACGTCCTTTGCTCTAAGTCTGGTCAGTCTGGTCCTGCAGTGACAATCCCCCTGCTCTAGCTGATCACATTCCACTATGCTGTGCAGAATTGCACAGAGAGTAAATAGCTTACTGCAAGACTCTGGATCATTCTTCAGTCTGCAACTGGAGTAATCTATGCAGCAGAAACAGAAGTGAGCCTTAATCAATCTGAACACAGTTTTTTCAATGTTGTGGATGTGCTGTGATACTTTATGGCATCTCAGACATGCCTTGTGTGTTGCAAATTTGTGTCATCAGCCATGGCTAAAAGACTGTATTCAGCACTACAAGATCTATCTGTGGAAGTCACCCTACACAAATTACTGGTATAAGCTGGTTATGTGTCAGATATGGAAATCATGGGAACTACCTGGCTAGTGCTTAGATATATTATACATAATAACATGTCTATTGTACATTACCACAGGCGATGGAATAGAAACCCTTTCAGTTGATGTACTGCTATCCATGTGGATCAAGGAGGCTTGATAACAGTGTGTTTGAAATCAATGGTCCCTAGAACTTTGCGGAAATGGGTTTATTCCTAGAGCACCCACCATCTAGGCTCAAAAGACAAACCCACCTCCATAGGTATCACAAGGGGATAAGAAACTAAGAGTAATGCTACTCGACGCCAGAAGTCTAAACCTCAAGATGCACGCACTCAAAACTCTCCTTAGCATGGAGAACATCGATATCTGTGCAGTAACAGAAACCTGGTTCAGGGCTCCCGAGAGCACTCCAGCACTACCAGGTTATACCTCATACCATGCTTTTCGGCCCCAAAACTTGGACCGAACCACAAAAGGAGGGGGAGTATCGATATTCCTCAAAGATACCCACACCTCCAGGTTGGTGGCAAAGCACAAAGTATCAGAGACTATCAATGGGCAACTAACAGTGGGTAAAACTGCCTTCCAGTTTATAGATTGCTACAGAACACCCTCCCAAACCCAGGAACCCCACTCAGCCTTCCTGAGAACACTGGAAAATATGAAGGTCTCTCCAAACACTATTATATTGGGTGACTTCAACTACCCAAACATAGACTGGGAGCATTACTCTAGCTTCAACACCCTAGCCCAAAGGTTCCTAGAATTTATAAACTCAAATGCTATGGAACAACTTGTTACCACTCCCACAAGAGGGGAAAACATACTGGACCTGATCATCACCAACATGGGGACTCTATGCTCCAGACCAGAAGTGTATCCCTCACTGGTAAGATCAGACCATAAACTAATCTCACTGGATATTCACATCCCGACCCCACCCCCTGCCCAGAAAACCACAGTGAAAAACTTCTCTAAAGCAAATTTCACACTCCTCAAAACCGAGGTGGAATCCTTCAAAGCCCCCGGGCCTGTGGAAAATATGGCCCAGACCGCAGAATCCTTTATAAACACATTCTATGAACACCTTCAAGAATGCATGGATCATGCGATCCCAAATAAAACCAAGACCCAATCCTCCAAAGGCAGACGTCCTGTCTGGTGGACCCCAGCCATAAACAAACTATACAATAGAAGGAGGAAGCTACTAAATGATTGAGCAAAATCCCAAAAAGGGAAGGCATCACTGATCAGTATTAGCAAAAAACTATGGGCACTCATAAAATTGTCTAAGGCCAGCTTCGAGAGAAAAATTGCACAGGACACTAAGGATAATCACAAGGCTTTCTTTAGTTATGTTAGGAACCTGGGTGGTAATTTCCAGATATGCTCAGAATTAGTCCAAAATGACAAAAAATACACTGAACCCACAGACATTGCCAACATCCTAGCTGACAGGTTCAGTGCAAACTTCTCCCCCCCTCCCCACCAAAAGGGCAAATATCTATCCCAGCAGAGTGCTGCCCCCCCTGACATCTCAGATGCTCAGGTAAGAGCCGCCCTCTCCAAAGCAAAAAACACAGCATCAATGGGACCAAACGGTGTCCCGGGCTGCGCCCTACATGAACTCCAAGAAGAGCTAAACCCAAACATAAAACAACTGTTCAATCTCAGCCTTACTACAGGATATGTTCCCAAAGAGTGGCGTACAGCAATAGTGGTCCCTCTCCATAAAGGTGGTGCCTCAACAGATCCTGGAAACTATCGCCCCATACGCCTGACTAGCTTGGTCTGCAAAGCTATGGAAAGAATCATCATGGACCTCATAAATAAAGATATTGGGGGCCTACAGACACTGGATCCTACCCAGTTCGGCTTTGTTAAGGGCAGATCCTGCCTCTTAAACCTGGTTGATTTCTTTGAAACAGTCACCAAGGCAATTGACGAGGGGAAGGTGGTCCACACAGCCTACCTGGACCTCGCAAAAGCCTTCGATACAATACCCCACTCGGGCATTATAGATAAGCTCACCAGCTTAAATATAAACCCCTATGTCACTAGATGGATTGCAAACTGGCTCAAGGACGGAACCCACATGGTTAGAATTGCTGGAGCCATGTCAGACTCCAAACCAGTTACAAGTGGTGTCCCACAAGGCTCAGTCCTGGGACCTCTCTTGTTCGGTATATATTTTGTGGAGGTACAGGCCAACACAGAAGGACTGTGGCTGACCAAGTTCGCAGATGACTGCAAACTGGGTGCCATAATCGACTCTCCAGCCGACACAAGCATCCTCCAAAAGGGCCTCATAGAAACAGACAACTGGTGCCAGAGCCATGGCCTCAAGCTAAATGCCAAAAAGTCTATAGTCATCCCCTTTGGCAAAAACAAAGTGCCCACAAATTACCACATAGGTGGTAATCCATTAAGTACAGAAGAAGTAATTAGGGACCTATGGACCCAAGTTGATAGCAATCTGTCATTTGACAACCATGTGGCCAAAGTGGTTAGAAAAACATTTTATATAGCCCACCTAATCATGAAGGGATTCACATCTAGATCAGGGGAGGTCATCGTGCCTCTTTACTCATCCCTCATCAGGCCCATAATTGAGTACAATGCCCCTTTTGGGATGTACCTTACCAGATACCTGCAGCAACTGGAAAGACCCCAAAAGTACCTCACCAAGAGGATCAAAGGGCTCAAACAGATGCCATATGCTGCCTGGTTAAAGAAACTCCAGCTCTACTCAGTGGCATACCGCCTGTTCAGAGGCGATCTGTGCCTGACGTATAAAGCCATGTCCAACCCGGAATTAATGGACATGCTGCACCTCAGAAAATCCAAATCCCATCGAGCTACGTGCTTGAGAGGCTTGAACCTCAGCACTGAAATAAATAGGACATGCTGGAGGGACAGATTCATAACCCAGAGGCTCCCTTCACTCTGGAATAAAATCCCAGTCCAGGTTAGGCAGAGTCCCTCATTGACCCTCTTCAAGAGGAATCTTGATGAGTGGATGGGAGATCATAGGTTTACCCTGGGTATCACTTCTGTGTCACTGTTAGACATAGGCACAGTATACTAACCTCGAAAAAGGGCATAGCAAAATAAATTTAAAATGGGTGGCGAAAGCCAAACACATTCTGGCTAGGCTTATAAATGCCCTAGAGCAGATAGCCTAGTATGAACCTATGAACCTATGAACCTATGTGTTGTTTCTGTACTCTGAGGTTGTTAGAAACCTCATATGCTCTTGCAACATTGCAGCATAACATCAAGGAATTGCTGTAGTATTCAGGAGGTGGATACCTCTGATTTGCTAAACATGTCCACAAATAGTTATTTGAAGGTCCCTATAATAAAGATAGTCAATGCTTCCCATTCCTAATGTCCAGGTCATGAATGTGATGATATGTTATGCATGGTCAAATCCATCTGTGATCTAGGGGACATCAATGGACACTGTTGTAGATACTGGCTGTGACTATGACCCCTAGAATATACCATTTAGCTAATATGGATACTACTTCTAGCATCCTACCTGGCCTCTGCCACTGTTCACCAAGAAATGAAGACGAACAATTGCACTGGCAGTTGCAGTTTATTGCTCAAAGTGTATACATTTCTGAATAACTCTACCATGTTTTTTCCCCTTCATTTGGAGTTGCAGTTTGGCTCTTTACCATAATGTTACTCATTTCTACAGCACATCATTGCACAGTCTTTACCAAAAGGTAATGACCATGCAATTTTGCCAGACTATGTAATGACACTGCCTCTGTCACTGAATCTGCCCCATCATTTGTGCATCTGTTCTTACCACACAATTTCACTTTAAGCATTGAGCTATGCATTCTTGAATCCTGGTCATCATATGCAAAAAATATTATTATATAGACAAAAAGCAGCTGACTGTTTCTGACTATCCTTTTACTCTATAAACTGGACAACAATAATGTCACCAAGTATTTTTAGTGTTTGGTTGAAAGTGTATATCTTTTTATAACTTTACTTTATGTTACCCCTTTACTCACCCTCATTAGGCCAGTCACTGAATATAATGCCCCTTATGGCATGTATCTGTCCAGACATATGCAACAACTGGAACGCCCATAGAGGTACCTTACTAAAAGGATATAGGGCCTAAACAATGTGCCTACATGGACCAACTCATGGTCTGGTCACTATACTCAATATTCTGCAGTCTAAGAGGTTATCTGTGACTGGCATACAGGGCATCCAGCAACCCAATACTGATGGATGAAATCACATCAGAAATACTCAGTCAAAGGCTCTATCTTCTGGAACATCAGCAGAACAGTTTTGAGGGATGGGTATATCTCACAGAGAATACTGCTACTCTGGAACAGACTGCCCATTCACATAAAACAAAATTAATTCCTGTCGAAATTCAAGCACAACTTGGATCTATGAATGGGAAACAGAATGTTTTACCCCAGGACTGCCCTCTGTACTACTAATGGACAGATGCAGCTCCTAAATGCTTTATTGCATGCATAGGTCCCCTCAAATTATCTATGGTATGATCCCATGTACTCTCATTAAGGGTAATATATAATTATGATTATTACTGGAAAAACTCACCCAGACTCTGCTACAACTTGCTGTGAGGGAAAAGGTCAATTTGCTTTTGCTTTCTCATATTTTGTATTACTTTATTGTCTTCTTCTATTTTGTATATTGTGATTTGTTTTCTTTACACTGTTTTACTTGTGCTCTGCTTTTAATTGCATTGTAAAACTGGGAAAAGAGACCACAGGTGTGTCTCTTGTGAGTCACAAAAATTACAACAGGTCAATTAAAGAGTCATACAGAAGTTAGAACAGATCAATTAAGGTTATTTATCTGTGATTTGTGGGTGGAGCTAGCAACTAAACCTGCTATTTAAGGGGGAAAATAAAATATTTCAAAGCTTTACTGGAAAAGCTTACCCAGACTCTGCCACAACTTGCTGTAAGGAAAAGGTTAGTTTGATTTTGCTTTCTTGTATTTTATATTAATTTATTGCATTCTTCTTTTTTGTATATTGTGATTTTCTTTCTTTACACTGTGTTTTACTTGTATTCTACTTTTAATCATATATTAAAACTAGGAAGGGGACCACAGCTGTGTCTCTTGTGAGTCACACAGAAATTAGAACAGGGCAATTAAGGAGTCACACAGAAGTTAGAACATGTCAATTAAGGTTAATTTTCTCTGAACCGAGGGTGGAGCTAGGACCTTAACCTTCTATTAAAGAGATAAAATAAAACATTTCAAGGCTTTGCTGGAAAAACTCAACCAGACTCTGCCACAACTTGCTGTGAGGGAAAGATTAGTTTGCTTTTGCTTTTTTGTATTTTGTATTACTATATCACTTTCTTCTATTTGTATACTGTGGTTTGTTTTCTTTACACTGTGTTTTACTTGTATTCTGCTTTTAATTGTATATTAAAACTAGGAAAGAGACAACAGCTGTGTCTCTTTTGAGTAACAGAGAAACTAAGATTTACCAATCTCCCACCCTGGTGCTGCTGTGTTCTTAAACTCAATTGTCTTTCTATTTGCCTGCCCCTTATGTTAATTTGACCACATATCCCCTTCCCTTTCTCATTTCATTGGCTGTTGTAAGCACAAAATTATCATTTTGTGAAATCACTCCCCTTCACCTACTTAAGTTTATTGGCCACCCCCCTGTATTCCATAGAACCAGACGGCAAAGTGCCCATCCCCTTTCAATCTATCTTGCTTTTTAAGATTAGTGTCTGTCTACTTAGATAGTTAAAGATTAAGTTGCCCCCTTTTTCAAATCTAGCTGTTTAGTGCATATTAACCCATTTTTTCATCTTACCTTTAAAATCTGCAACATCTACTGCAAGACCACCAATTATTGGAGAGCCCACATATTACCTCTCAGTAGCCATCTTAGGATTAGTGCTTCTGTTTTCTCTTGGTGAGAGAAGGAGCACAGGGACATTATTTCCTGGAGACCACTGCTCAGTGGAAAGCTTAATAACTGCTTCATAGGTGACAGCTTGGACTTTGTGCTTATATTCTGCTCCTGGTGAGAGAAGGGGCAGACTGCATTGATTCTTGACTTTTTCTGGTTGGGCAGTGAGTATCTGTGTTTGATGTTCCCGATTGGTCTTGTTGCTATTCAAGGCATCTACCAGGAAAAAGCTGCAACAAGCCTACAGACCCTTGCATCCTCTTGGACAAGACCTTGGATCACCAAACAGGCTATGGCCTGCTTCTCATCTTGGGACTGGTGCTAATGGTTTGCTTCTGGTGAGAGAAGTAGCAAAGGAGCAATATATCCCAGCAGAGTGAAGCTGTGGTGAGACCAGCACTAATAGTAGCCAGGCAGTAGTCATTCATGTGACTCCACTCTTTTCATCATTTTTGACAAGCTAATTCTTTGTTTTCAGTAAGTATTGCTTGATTTGTTTCTAACTTCAGAATATCTGCCTAAATACTTCATCCATAAAATTTTAGGGTCTTCTTATTAGTTTCCCCTCATGTGTTTGGCAGTGCTATGTAAGGACACAGACACCTTGAATGACATGTTCTTGTAAAATTATGATTGAAATTTCACCAATACCTAGTTGCAAATGGGACAACTAGTTTGCAGTGACAAGCACTGTCCCCAGAGTTGCAAACCAAATACTCTTGACATTGCTTTATATTCTCACTCCAAATGTCTAATCAATAAAAAATGGTCTGTTGCCATGGATATGAACTTTTCCACTATCTCCATTACCAACTTGGTGGATATGGGCACCCTGAGGCAATGTAAAAAATGCCTCATGTTTACTGACCACCAGTTAATTCTCAAACAAACTGATATGGTATGTGACAGATGTATTTACCCAATATCACTGGAGATAAAGCTCTCACATGCAAGTACTCCTAATGTCAATAAAGTTGTCAGTAGTATACACGCTGCACCTATCACTCACAATTCAAAGCAGATATATAGACCCACAAATGTAGAGGCACTTAAATATAATCTTCCTAAACTTCAAAGACCTCCTAGATGAAGGGGACATAACAAATACCCTCAGCAGCCCCAAATGCACTCTTTCAAAACAACACCCACATCAACACATACAGCCACATCTCATGGAGCCTCTACTTCTAAGCCCATAAGGCAAAACACCACACAATCCAACATCTTTCTTTCATTGGAGACTCCATCATGAGATACACTAATGTCCTTCTCCCCAGGCTGAGTAAGAAGAAAGTCACAGTCAGTTGCTTATCGAGGCTAGGATCCACCACATTACTCATGCACTCAGGACATTAGGTCACAACTGCCAGTATGACTCAGTCATAGTTCACGTGGGTGTAAATGACCTGAGATGTACCTCCCTAGACTATATAAAGACAGACATCATGGACCTCTCAGAATATGTGTCCCAGACTGCTTTCCAAGGATGATGCCACAATATGAACAAAATATGACTGACTTTAATAATCGGCTTAGTTTCTGGTGTCATTCTTAGGGGGTGCAATATTTGTCAGTATGGAGGGAGATTGTCAGTAGACCATGCTGCTTTGCCAGGGATGGTCTGCACCTCTCCCATCTAGGCTTTGGAATATTGGAACATTGCTTCCCTAATAGTGCTTTTCTCAGGCAATGCCAAACTGAAATTACTTCCGACATAGAAAATCAAAGCCAAGAAAACCTAAAGGTATTATTGCTCAATGCTACAAGTCTAAAACAAAAAACTCCACTCCCTAAAAGCTGTCTTCACCATAGGGAATGTGAAGAGCATACCACCAGTGCAAGTTTATAATGACTTCTACACATTTATTCCAGGATGACTAAAGGTGGAGGTGTCTCGATTTACATCAAAAATAGTTATACCTCAAGGCTGGTCAAAGTGGACAATGCACTTGAGGTACTCCATGTTCAAATCACCATAGGCAAAATCCATGACTACTTCCTTGCAAGCTATAGATCCCCAACTATGACCCAGGAAAACCATATCATATATTTAAACTTATTGGAAACACTCACCATCCAACCCAATACCATATTCATGGGCAACTTTAATTGCCCCACTATTAACTGAGAATCCTAAGTGACAACAAATGTAGAGGTACAGAGATTCCTGGATTTTGTAAACACAAATTCCCTGGACCAGATTGTCAATACACCATCCAGGGGTGCCACCATACTGGATCTGGTCCTCACTAATATGGGAGAGTGCTGCAGACCCACTACAAAATGGTCTTCTTTGAAGTAAAAATAAAACCTGGATCCCCCATCTAACCATGGAATATTCAGGAGCTACCCTAAGGTTAACTTCCTGCTATTAACTGATAACCTGGCAAAATTTCAAGTCCACATAAACCCTGAGAACACTGTTGCCTATGCAGAGCTGTTCACAGAAACCCTACACAAGCATTTTAATAGCTGCATAGACGCAGATGTACCCACCAGCATGAAGTATATAACTAACTCCAAAAACAAGCCATCCTGGTGGAATCATCAAATCAATAGACTGTATTACAGAAGGAAGAAAATCATGACAAAAATTTGTAGGTGCAGCACCCAGCAGGATAAAAGCACTCTCATCAAACTAAACAAACAACTCAGAGGACAAATAAAGTCTAACAAACCAACATTGAGGTATATTTGGCCTCCCAGGTCAAGGACAACCACAAGGCATTCTTTAGCTATATTCACAAAGTCAAAGGCAATACACAATTGTGTGCAGAGCCCATTGTAAATGGAGACATCTATTCTGAGCCAGAAGATGTAGCAAACCTACTTGCCAACAAATTAATCTCCAGCTTTACCCTCTCTCTCCATCAGCCTTCCCTCAGGAAATGCCATCAAATATAACCCTACTACTATCATTAGGGAACAGGTCCTTAATGTTCTCTCTAAGGCCAATAACACTGCACCAATGGGGCTGAGACAAGATGCCAGGATGCCTTCTTAGTAGCATGAAACATGACCTATAAGGTCCTCTGGAATTGCTATTTAACGGTAGCCTTCAAACAGGTTTCATGCCTCATGAATGAAGAACAGCAACAGTCATCCTTCTGCATAAAATGATAAAATGGGCCATCTGCAGACCCTGAAAACTACAGACACATAAGTTTCACTAGTCGTATATGCAAGCCATGGAAAGAATTCTCATGGAAATGATCAATAATGATATAGTATACCTCCAGACACTTAACATAACCCAGTTTGGTTTTGTCAAGGGCAGGTCATGCCAACTCAACCTGGTGGACTTCTTTGAGAAGGTCACCAAAGCAATAAATGAAGACAAAATGGTTCACACTCTCTACCTTGAGCTGGCCAAGGCATTTGACAAAATACCCCATTCAGGCATTGTTGACAAACTCAAAATTTTAGGTACAAACCTGTATGTCATCCAGTTGATAACCAACTGGTTCACAGACAGGACCCAAGAAGTTAGAATGTGGGAGTCCACCTCTAGAAAGTGGTCAGTAACAAGTGGAGTCCCTCAGGGACTGGTCCTTGGACTGCTCTTTGTTGGCATTTACTTCATTGAAGTCAAGACTTATGTCAATGTTCTCTGGTTGACTTAATTTGCAGATGGCTGCAAATTAGGAGCAGTCATTGAATCCCTTACTGACACAAATGTTCTCCAGGAAGGGCTGACACAAGCAAACAACTGGTGTCAGAGCTATGTACAAAACTAAATACCAAGAAATACATTAATCGCATTCTTCAGGAAGTCACCTACCCCTAGTATCTATCATATTAACAACACACCCCTTAGAGTCAACCCAGTATTCAGGAGCTTAGAGACACACATTGACAGTAATCTAGCCTTTGACCATCACGTGTCTACAGTAGTATGGAAATCATTATATGTTCCGCAACTTATAAACATAGGTATGGCATCTAGGTCTAAGGAAGTCATTGTTCCACTGTATTCAGCATTCATCAGACCAATCACTGAGTACAATGCCGCCATTGGTATGCACCTTACCAGGCATATCTAACAACTGGAAGATCCACAGAAGTTCTTCACTAAAAGAATACAGGGAATAAATAAAATGTACTATGCAGACGGCCTCAAGGCCCTATCCCTGTATTCTGTCTCCTACAAGCTATTGAGGGGATATTTATGCCTGGCACACAGGGCATTGTCATAACCCACTCTGATGGACCTCCTGCATATCCACAGAGTAAACAGCACCAGAGTTACTCATTCTAAACACTTAAATCTTGCCTGTGATATAAATAGGACCTGCTGGAGAGACAGGTATGTATCCTAGAGATTACCCCATCACTGGAACAGGCTCCCTATCCATGTGAAGCAGAAATCCTCTTTAACTCAATTCAAGTGCAACCTGGACAATTGGATGGGGAACAGGAAATTAATTCCTGGTTAGGTACCTATGTCTCTGATGGACAAAGGCAACCTGTAAATGGTTTATTTCCTAGGCCCTAGCTTGAAATGTTTCATCTCCCAAGTCCCAGCTTACACTTATAAAGGGTATCAGAAATTGGCAGAAATTTGGGCTGCATGGCTAGGCTTAGAAAGGCCCTTGTGGACATTAGCCTAGTAAACATCTATAAACCTATGAGATATGTAAGGCTGATGTCTGACAAAATGGGATAGGTTAATCTAGCACAAAAAAGGAAATTGGCTAGGCTTAAAATGCCCTGCAAGGGCAGCTAGCATAGTACTTACCAATGATCCTATAATACGTATACACAATTTGCTGAAATGTATATTTCTACACAAATTATTTTGGCTGTTATTTGCTTATTGAAGTTTTCTTCATGTAGTAAATATGCTACACCTGGTAATGGCTAGCCCAGTCATCAAAGTGTAATAAATAAAACAGACATATGTGTTTATACAAATGCATGTGTACAAACACAGAAAAAGCAGACAGTCAGTAGATTGCTGGAAATACTGCACTGTAAACTAGCGAGAAAAATAGGACCATTATTTTAGGTGATCTAGAATAGGGGAATAGGCTTAATATACATACATATATATATATATATATATATGTGTGTGTGTGTGTGTGTGTGTGTGTGTGTGTGTGTGTGTGTGTGTGTGTGTGTGTGTGTGTGTGTGTGTGACATGGATATATAGATGCACACACACACACACACACATATATATATATATATATATATATATATATATATATCTATATATATATATATATATATATATATATATATATATATATATATATATATATATATATATCTATATATATATATATAGATATATATATATATAGATATATATATATATAGATATACCCCGGATTCATGAAGCTCGGCGCAAGGCCGGCGTAAGGCCTGCGCCGGCGGTGCATGGAATATCCGGCGCAGTAGCGCCATATACATATTAATGAGAGTGCACCGGAATCACAGACACGTGCGTAGTGTACGTGAGCGAGCCCAGGTAGGATGCGTCTGGAGGCGTGCCAAAGCCGGCAGGAGGTGAGCAACCTAATGTGCTGACAGCCACGGTCCGCCCACAATAGTAATGGCAGCAGCCAGGTCCCGTGCAGAATGAAACGCACGGACAGTGCATAACATAGTCCCGTTCCAAATCAGCGGAGAAGCAAATAAAGCCACCAAGGCATAAGTGTACCCGTTCAAGGAGCAAAGGATACGCATAAGACCGCCGTCCGCAATGTACTGTCAGTGTTTACACTCAGAGAAGGTGTACAGCCGCATGTCAGCGCCGCACCGACATAGGAGCAGCGACTAAGGTCACCACCTGTCCCACTGTGTTTGGGGCAGTCTCTCCATGGACAGTTGTGTCCCGAAAAACTTATTAGAAATGGCTGATGTGCTACGAATGTAGGACACAATGATATCCCGTATGTAATGTAATGGTAGCATGAATTGGTTATTTCTGTAACAGAAATACCGAAATGACACTATAAACAGAATAAGCAAGGAAATTGCCACAATAATAAGCAAATTATTTAGGCAAACAAGTGAATTTCTATGCTATATAGTGACCGTTTGTATGTGTCGGCCTGTAAAGGCAGATGTGAGTCCCGGAAATATCCCAGATCGGAAAATGGAAAAGGTGGAAACCCCAGCAGCGACATGGGCATGGTCACCAGGGTTACCTGCTGTCCCAAAGTGCCATGGACAGACCCTGATTGGACAATGGTGTCCCTGCAACAATCGTAAAATGGAAAATGACCTGCGATCCCCTGCCACGCAAATTCCGCAATATACATGTAAATAGTAGCATAAAACATATACATTACGGTATGGAACACAGACATGGCATAAGAAAATAAATAAGGAACCCAAACGCTAACAGAATAGGCTCATAGTATGGCAAACAAGTGAAGTTCTGTCTACTGCACTAGCCCTGGGTATGTGTAGTCCTGCAAATATCGAAGTGTCCACATAACATGCCCCACCATGGGCATTGGAAAAGGTGCCAACCATAATGGTCACAAGCAGTAGTGACAGTACATAGCCGGGTAGCTGTGCCGACATAACAACAGTAAGGAAGCAAGATACCCCAAACACAGGCAAACATGTGCATAGCAACATATCCCAGACCCAGCAACATCTCTGTTGCATACACCGGATGGTGTATGATGAAGTGTAATATCCAGAAGCAGAACACATGCATTCGGATGTACTACACAATAGCCTCATTGTACATGTCAGTCACACCCATGTATACCCCTGCACCCAAACCTGCTAGCATCCGTGTGCAGCTATACAACCACACACAATGTGCATACCTGAACTGTGGTAAGATGTTTGTGTTAGGCAATGCCACGCTGGCAAATCGCACCCACATGTCAGCAACCCACCGCAGGTACAGATATGTAAATGGCTGCATGTGAATGTGTCAGCAGAATGTGTACATCCGGCATGTAGTATGTACCCGTCCAAACCATCTAGGTTTGCATACGACACGGTGCACATAAGTGTACACATGTGGACAAGTCTGGTCGGTGGACCACCGCATCGACGATCATCTCTGCAGTGAAGTCGATCACATATAGCGGAACAGGTGCCCAACACACAGGACATCCTAACAGGGTGCTACAGGCAAAGAAGGGAAACTGGGACATCACATGTGGAGATGAGCGTGGCTGGACGGACAAATACACATGGTCAAGGTAAAGGATGGAACAACATGCATATGGCTGGATGGATGTTGTTAAGTAAAATATATAGAAACACATATGAAGTTCCAGTTTACACTCGAAATACTATATAATGTATTGAATTGTACCGTACAATATGGCAGCAGAACTAAGCCTGCATGTAATTGGTGAAGCTAAGCTGTACTGTGATGGAATTCTGAACCTGGCAGTAATCAGGACAGCAGCCTCATGTCTGTCATCATTAATCATTTGCTGGGTTACAGAACAATAAATGTATGTACATGCATAACAGCACTCCTTCCCCAGAGGAGGATGGCCTTGTGAGCTCAATGGAAGATAGCAGTACAACTCCCTACCACACAGACAAAGCAACGTATCAAGAAATTAACTGTCCACTGTATCGTAACAGTCTAGGGTCCTTGAAACAGCTACAATCACAAAAGGATACTGTAATGTACAAGGTGCCTTGCAAGCCTGTGTTATTCCCATGAGAAAACAATTTAAAAGCACGAGCCCAGCACCCACGTATGTATAGACTATTGCGGACCATAGTGATGGAAATGCCCTGTGACCGACCACGTCAGTAAGTTGGGCAAATGCTGATTGTAAACACTATATAAAGAAACTGCTTACTGTATAGAGTCAGACAAAACTCCCATACTTGGACTGTACATTATTTAGCCTGCCTGTGTACACTACTAAAACTGTCCGAACCCGAGCCTCCTGTGTTATCGGCTGTCACTTAGAAAAGTCTACTGATAACTACAGTCTGGTTGTAACAACTTATTTCACATCGTGATCCTTGTAATCCGAATTCCTTGGTAAGCTACAGGTCAGAGTGCATGGCTGGTTAGACATATGCGGAGAATATGCATAAATGGTTCTTCTTGAATGAAAAGACCTCCGACTGAATTGTTGTGTGTAAAGAGGCTGTTTACTGTCTGATCTGTGGCTGAAAAGCGGAAAACTGGATCCCAAGAAGAAAACGTGCAGCCTTAAACAGGAGGCCCAGGTAAGGAGTGTCTGCCTTTTGTGTCTATTGTAGATCAGGGACCAGACTACATTGTGTTTCTGTTAACAGTAGTGATATCGGTCGAAGACCTACCCACATACTGTTAAATCTGAACATAGGTCAGGGGAACACACAGCAGAGTAAATAGTGAATGTAGACACTACAGTGGATACAGGGAAGGAGACACACGTGTTATGACAGAAGGGCAGTAGCAGTCGTGTAGAGGATATGGGAGATTATTGAAGCAACAGATCATGTGATCCGCATTTGACGGGTGACGTGAAGAATATGCAATCGCAGAGAGCACATAATGTGAGTTACGCAGCAAAATGGGGTAATAAATATGACATTGATGGTATATTAGGCAACATACCGTTACTGAAACATTGTAATTGCTGAAAATCCGATGCATATGTTCCAAGGTAAACACCTGCTCCACCCTGAGAGGGATATGCCCTCTCTGGCCAGCCGTGTCCTGTAAATAAACCGAACACATGTCAAATGTCCTGATATCTCAGGACAAACATTACCCAGATATATATCAAAATGGTAGCATAAAAGAGTACCCACTGCCCACAAGGACACAGTCCGACAAGCTCTACACTTTACATATGCACAGTGGTGTCCATTGTAGGACCCAAAATTGTGGAAAGAATCGAATAATGTGTTATTCCAACGCATTACCTGAACTCATTGTCGTCACAGGTACACATATGCACCACAAGCGTGTTTAATGTTGCTGATAGCTGTCCATGTAATGCAGCACAGATGCACAGAAATACCCAGGGTACCGGGTCCATAGAACTGCATCCACATCACACCTCCGCACACATGACGGATGTGTAATGGGTACTGTCAATTGTTGCAGTCAAGGGATTCTGGGTATGTAGACTCTGTGCTCGGTGTTGTTTCGCAGGCAATACTTTCTCCCGCCCCGTGGGAGGGATGTGTGTATCACCTGCCTCAGTCTCCGCTAATAATGCAAACCATACTCCGGAGAATGCTAAATGTAGGTGTGTAATGTGTACAGCCCCATACTACTGTCCAGTAGGCAATTGTCATGGATGGACACCCGTATGGCCAGAATGGCACCCACAACTGCAAACCCAGGTAAATGACATAGCGGCTGGAAGGCATAACACAGGAAATACACATAGGGACTACAGTTGACATTCCACATACAAAGCAGGACCGTCGTGCCAACACCGGCGTACACAGCACTCAATCTGCCAGCAACAGACTGAGGAGCACCCGCTACCGTACAGCGTAACAGATGTGCGACCTGTGGAACACATACTAATGGCACACACACAACGTCAAGTAGGATATGTAAACTATGGCTTTCCCACCTATGAAGACAACATGGTTAAATGAATGCATAGGTAAGCAACATGTTCTGGTGGTGTTATAGTGGAAATACAGTGACGGATATGTCCCATTGGGACGTCTGCGGTTTAAATTGAGCATTTGCTAACCAGCATCTTTGGATGTATGTAATTTGTCCACAGTAGTAAATCACCTGGTTATGTAGCACCATGTGGAATGGGTAGTCCAACAGACATCCGCGATTCCTGAACACACAGTATCAGTGAAACCCACTGCTCACAAGGACACAGTCCGACAAGCTCTACACTTTACATATGCACAGTGGTGTCCAATGTAGGACCCAAAAATTTGTCTAAAGACAGGAATGCCGCATTCTTTCAACACTTAAGTGAACTCATTGACGTCACAGGTACACATATGCACCGCAAACGTGTTTAATGTTGCTGATAGCTGTCCATGTAATGCAGCACAGATGCACAGAAATACCCAGGGTACCGGGTCCATAGCACTGCATCCACATCACACTTCCGCACACATGACGGATGTGTAATGGGTACTGTCACTTGTCGCGGTCAAGGGATTCTGGGTATGTAGACTCTGTGCTCGGTGTTGTTTCGCAGGCAATCCTTCCTCCCGCCCTGTGGGAGGGATGTGCGTAGCACCTGCCTTACTCCCCGCTAATAATGCAAACCATACTCCGGAGAATGCTAAATGTAGGTGTGGAATGTGTACAGCCCTACACTAGTGTCCAGTAGGCAATTGTCATGGATGGACACCCGTATGGCCAGGATGGCACCCACAACTGCAAACCCGGGTAAATGACATAGCCGCGGTAAGGCATGACACAGGAAATACACATAGGGACCACAGTTGACATTCCACATACAGAGCCGGACTCTCGTGCCAACACCGGCGTACACAGCACTCAGTCTGCCAGCAACAGACTGAGGAGCACCCGCTACCGTACAGCGGAACAGATGTACGACCTGTGGAACACATACTAATGGCACACACACAACGTCAAGTAGGATATGTAAGCTATGGCATTCCCACCTATGAAGACAACATGGTTAAATGAATGCATAGGTAAGCAACATGTTCCGGTGGTGTTATATTGGAAATACAGTGACGGATATGTCCCATTGGGATGTCTGCGGTTTATATGAAGCAGTTGGTAACCAGCATCTTTGGATGTATGTCAATTGTTCACAGTACTAAATCAGCTGGTTATGTAGCACCATGTGGAATGGGTAGTCAAACAGACATCCGCGATTCCTGAACACACAGTATCAGTGAAATCCAATGCTCACAAGGACACAGTCCGACAAGCTCTACACTTTACATATGCACAGTGGTGTCCATTGTAGGACCCAAAAATTTGTCTAAAGACAGCTCTTCCGCCTTATTTAATCACCTAACGGAACTCATTGTAGTCACAGGTACACATATGCACCGCAAGCGTGTTTAATGTTGCTGATAGCTCTCCATGTAATGCAGCACAGATGCACAGAAATACCCAGGTACCGGGTCCATAGAACTGCATCCACATCACACTTCCGCACACATGACGGATGTGTAATGGGTACTGGCAATTGTTGCGGTCAAGGGATTCTGGGTATGTAGACTCTGTGCTCGGTGTTGTTTCGCAGCCAATCCTTCTTCCCGCCCTGTGGGAGGGATTTGTGCGTAGCACCTGCCTTACTCTCCGCTAATAATGCAAACCATACTCCGGAGAATGCTAAATGTAGGTGTGGAATGTGTACAGCCCTATACTAGTGTCCAGTAGGCAATTGTCATGGATGGACACCCGTATGGCCAGGATGGCACCCACAACTGCAAACCCGGGTAAATGACATAGCAGCGGTAAGGCATGACACAGGAAATACACATAGGGACCACAGTTGACATTCCACATACAGAGCCGGACTCGTGCCAACACCGGCGTACAGCACTCAGTCTGCCAGCAACAGACTGAGGAGCACCCGCTACCGTACAGCGGAACAGATGTGCGACCTGTGGAACACATACTAATGGCACACACAACGCCACGTAGGATGTGTAAACTATGGCATTCCCACCTACGAAGACAACATGGTTACATGAATGCATAGGTAAGCAACATGTTCTGGTGGTGTTATATTGGAAATATAGTGACGGATATGTCCCATTGGGATGTCTGAGGTTTATATGAAGCAGTTGGTAACCACCATCTTTGGATGTATGTCATTTGTTCACAGTACTAACGCAACTGGTTATGTAGCACCATGTGGAATGGGTAGTCAAACAGACATCCGCGATTGGGGAACATACACCAGCAGTGAAAAGCACTAGGCAGGTGGACACAGTCCAGCAACATCTAACTTGACATATGCACATCGGTGTCCATTGTAGGACCCAAAACTTCTGTTCAGAGAATGCCTGCTAGCTTCCTGCATTACTCATGTGATCTAATTGTCACCACGTCACAGGTACACATAGGCACGCAAGCGTGTTCAATGTTGATGATAGCTGTCCATGAACTGCAGCACACATGCACAGAAATACCCAGGGTATCGGGTCCATACAGCTGCGTCCACATCACACTGCAGCACACATGAAGGATGTGTAATGGGTACTGTCCACTGTTGCAGTCAAGGGAGTCTGGGTATGTAGAATCTGGCCTCGGTGTTGTTTCGCAGGCAATCCTTTGTCCGCCCGTGGGAGGGACGTGCGTAGCACATGTGTCACTCTCTGCTAATAATGAACACCATACTCCTGGGAATGCAAAATGCAGGTGTGAAATGTGTACAGCCCCATACCAGTGTATAGTAGGCAATTCACATGGATGGACAAGCGTATGACTAAGATGGCACACATAAATGCAAACCCGGTGGAATTACACTGCCGTAGTAAAGCATTACACAAGTCATACACATAGGGACTACAGTTGACATTCCCCATACAAGAAACACAGACAACCAGCCGATGAAGTCCAAAGCAAAGACGAGGTACTGTAGGGACCGTCAGTGACCAACCAGAGCACACCAAGAATTAAAGGCAGTCACCATAGTCTATTGTAGCACACCGCCTGCTTCATAAGCAGACTTATTCAGACTACATACAATGTAGTCCAACCTACTACATTTACAAGCATTAATTGGTTGGTACATTAGATGTGCTAGGTACTAATTACATGCCTTAAAGGCAGACAAGCGAACAAACCTTACTTGGGTTACACATCCCACACAGTGAGGACAACAGACATTGCGAAGGTACAGTCTTCATCGGAAAATGGAAATATATGTACATATATGAAACATGAACCAACATAAAATGTTTTCCAAATGTCTGACTGTGTAAGCTACATGTATATGTCCTACGGATTGTGCCAATATATTAACAGAACTGCAGACACCTAGTAATATGAATGAACCATAATATATACACATAAACCGTATGAATATGACTACTGTAAAATAGACCAACGAAATGTAAAGATTCACAATGTGCTAATGTAACATTCATTTAGAAGGTTACAGAAATAAATCAATCCAGACATCCATGTGTAAATACTAACAGAAGGCCAGCGAGGTGCTTGCCCTCACATGTACTGGGATGTCGTTCCACAGCATAGTGAGTGTCTGGGTGATGAATCCGTCCCAACAACACGTTCGATTAATGACAGTGTCAAGGTGTACGACAGCTGCCCTTGTGGTTCTGAGGGATCTACCTTATTTACGTGAAGCATAGTCATCAGATCTGGGTTCGACCTAGCCGTGCATGCCAGGCACGGGTCACCTCTGGGCAAGTGGTATGCAACTGTATACAGCTGGAATCCTTTCAGTCGGTCAGTATAACACATATACCTGAGACCCTGCATCCGTTTGTCGAAGAACTGTTGGTGCCTTTCCAGCTGCTGCAGGTGTTGGGTCAGATACATTCTGAACGGGGCATTGTACCCAATCATAGGTCTATTGAGTGATGAGTACAAGGGGACAATGACCTCCCTGATCTAGATGTGAACCACTTCATGATGATGTGGGCAATGTGGAAGGTCTACCCAACTATGTTAGCAACATGTGTGTCTAACGAACGGTTAACAACAACACGTGTCCCCAGATCACTGGTAACCCCTCCGTGTTCAGTGGACTGCCACCTATATGGTAGCTCGGGTAACCTTGTTCATCCCGAAGGGTATGCCTATGCATTTCCTGGCATTTAGCTGTAGGACATGTCTCTGGTACCACTTATCCACATCTGTGAGGCACTCCTGAAGGATATCTGTGTCAGATGTGTGTCTGACCTTGGCATCCGGTTTGCAGTCGATGCAAACATTGTCACCCATAACCCCTGTGTGTGCGTGTACATTGGAAACGTAGATGCTGGAAATAGTGGACCCAGGACTGAGCCCCATGGGACACCACCTGTGACTGGCTGTGAGTATGACATGGCGCCAGCAACTATGGCCATGTGTGTTCTGTGACCTAGCCCGTTTGCAACCCATATGGCGATGTATGGATTTACATTCAAGATGATGGGTTTATCAAGTATACCCGAGGGGGGTATTGTGTCGACGGCCTCTGCCGGGTTGAGGTAGGCTGTATGGACTGGTTTACCCTCAGCAATGGCCTTGGTGACTGATTCTACAAAGTGAAACACGTGTAAAGGGCATGATCTGACTCTGACCAAGCTAAACTGGGTTGTATCCACAGTATGCGGGTCCCCTATGTCCTCATCTATGTGTCCCATTATGATCCATCTCCATGGCTTTGCAGATAAGGCTTGTCAAACTAATGGTATGGTAATACCCAGGGTCAGTGGAGGCACCATCTATGTGGAGTGTGACTACAGTCGCCCTGTGCTACTACTCAGGTACGTATCCTGAGGTGAGGCTAGGATTACACAGCTGTCCGAAGTGTGGGTTAAATTCCCCATAGAGTTCCCGGAGTGCACAGCTGGGACACCATGTGGACCCATGGATGTTGTGTTGACTGCCTTGGGGCTGGATGTGGGTAATGCTGGACATACCAACGGCAGTCGTGCCACGTCTCCGAGTCCGATGCCCAAGGGACCACACACATAGCCGGCCTTAGGCATAGGCCAAGCAGGTAGCCGTCTAGGGTGTTGCTCTACGGGGCACCTTTCCAGACTCTATTTGGTGTAGGTAGACCAGGAGGGGGTAGCGGGTGACGATCGGTGGCAACCTCTGCCTAGGTCACCACTTACCCTAAGGCCACTCTTCCCGTGGGTAATACAGCAGTACCCACACCCAGACGCGGGTCATCGCTAGGGTCATTGCTAGTATGGCACATCATCTACGTAAGGAAGGAAACCATATATCCCCAGACATAATGGCACAGCATAATGCCTGTTCGCCGTCCAAAGGCAGACATCGTCACCCGCGTCATTGCGGACGCATCGCGAGATGTCCGTTAACAATGCCGACAATGTGTCGCTTTGTGAAACAAACTCCACAGAGACATTCAATAATAGACAACGACGGACAACCCGATGTCCTCATGTCTGAGCTGTTCAACCTGTTACGCCATGTTAAATGTGTGTAGCACAGCGGAACCGGGCCAAACAAAGCAACGGACATGTCTGTGGCCCAGTGAAAGTCGTCACGCAATGTTAAACCCTTGTAATATTGCGACACAGGCCATACATACGGAGGGTTAGTAATGGCAGTAGGTTAGTTCGATCAGCCCGTGTGCAATTAGTATAACGAGATCTACAACGGATACACCGGCCAATCGCTGCACGTTAAGACTAATTGGGGGCGTGACATGGTACCATGGACACGGACAAACGTGCCCATGTGACTCATCTAACATTCGTACAGGGTCAGGGCGGTCCCGTAGAGTGGGCCGCCAGGACCAAAGACAAAGCACCACAGCAACACCCTGACAATGAAGGCCTGTATGCATATGGGATATAAGCAGCTGTCATCTGAACAGCCCTGTGGTGACGACATATGCATCCTGGGCCATGAGCGAGGGGGAATTAGGAATGTTCAACATGCAGTACCGCACCTTTCCCAGCAGGAGAATGGATGCCTGTGACGTGTGTGCGGGGGGGGTGATATGTAAATGTACATAGGTACCACGGGTATGCATATTAATGACAACGAACAGCTAACGTGCACTGGTCACAGTAAGAGTCAAACGTGACTGCAGTCACGTTGGAATTATGACTATAGAACATATAGATGTGCACGAGTAAAGAAGCGTCCATGCTGCAAAGACTGTTACATATATAAAGCTGTAAGTGCTTTCTGCACACGTCCGTCAACCGGATCAGACATATGTTACCGGAATAGTCACAAGTAACGCAAAACACGTAACCACACAGACACTGTAAACATATATAAACGGAATACGGATATGCATGTGCGCGTGCGCGTAACCCACAATCCGGACATGCGGGTGTACGTGTGCGTGTGTGATCCAGTGGAACCAGGGAAGGTTACGGATGTCTCCTCCACACGTTTACATTCATAATTGTCAAATATATGCTTAAATAGTACCTATTGATTCCATGCTTTGTTATCGTAATGCTACTAATATACACATCGATATACAATAACCTGATCAACACACTACATTCTAAGGTGCACTCTCACCAATTATCAACTATGTCTCCAGGATACTGATTGTATTTACCAATATTGTAGATATATTAACACATTGTTGCCGTATTATTGTTTCCATGAAGTAAGGCATGCAACACTGATATGTATATGTCACGTTATAATCAAGACTTGGAGCACTGTCCACCTAACTATGAGCAGGTTTATTGATTAATTCGCTTTAAACCGACTCTGAAGGAAGTGAATTAGGGACGGCTATGTCATGACATCCGTACTCCGACGGTGCCCCATGTTAGTAGTTGAGAGAGCTCAGTATCCTTTCACTGTGGAGTCTATCATTTGACAGTGTCTGTTTCAGCCGATATATGTTCCATAATGTCGTTTATGAAGATGGGCAGGACGCAAGGTTTGCTGTATTTACGCATACTGGCACGTGGATATAGATAGGCCATGTCATACAAACGATGGGTAGTCAAGCAGACATCCACGACTGGGGAACATACAGCGGCAGTCAATACCACTGGCCAGATGGGGACAGTCAAACACGTTCTACACTTTACAAATGCACATCGGTGTCCATTGTAGGACTCCAAAAATTCTGACTTGTTTGCCAGTATGCGCCAGAAAATGCCAATCCGGTACAAACCGTGACTACGGCACCGCTAGACATATGCACCACCAGCGTGTTTAAGGTTGATGATACCTGCCCATGACATGCAGGACATATGAACAGAGGTCCCCAGACTGCCGTGTCCATACATGCGTCCATATCCCAGTTCCGCACACATGAAGGATGTGTCATGCGTGCCGTGGGGGTTGCAGCCCTGGTATCCTGGGTATGCAATATGGGTCTCAATGTTGATTGCCTGATAATCCGTTGTCCCGCCCGTGGGAGGGCTGCGGTACAGGACGTGCCATAGTCCCCAGTAAGGATGCAAAGCACCCATAGGGTAATGCTAAAGGCATGTGTGAAATGTGTTCAGCCCTACATCAGTGTCCAGTAGGCATTTCCCAAGGATGGACAAACGCACGGACAAGATGGCACCCATAATAGCAAGCCTGGTGGAATCACACAGCCGTAGTAGGGCATGACACAGGACATAAAGATGGAAACAGCAGTACATACACCCGTAGACATCCATCCTGCCATGCGAATCCCAGCGTACAGCAGCGAAGGTGCTATCCAGTATGTGGGGATCACCCGCTCCACTCGGGCGGAACATACCTGCGACCTGTGCAACACATATCAAGGGCACAACAACAACGTCAACTAGGAAGGCCATACTATCGCTAAAATATGGAGTTCACACACATAACCGACATACTGTCATGAATACATAGGTTCTACATGTACCGGCTGTGTTATACTGACAATTCAGTGGCGGATAGTTCACAATGGTACCTGTGAGGATTATGTAAAGCTGTTGCCAACCTGCAGGACTACAGTAACACCCTATGGGTAAATTGTGGAAGGACACGGGTTACGTAGCACTACATAATATGGGTAGGTGGACAGACATCCGGAATGGGGAACATACGGCGGCAGTCAAACCCACTGGCCGAATGGACACAGTCCAACATGTCCTAAACTTTACATATGCACATCGGTGTCCATTGCAGGACCCAAATATTACTCCTTAAGTGAGTGTGAGCAACATAGTGTGAACCGGAAGAGGTGACAGCCGTGACTACGGCACAGGTAGATATGTGCACCACAGGTGTCTTCAAGGGTGATGACAGCCGTCCATGAAATGCAGGACATATGAATAGGACTCCCCAGGCTGCTGCATCCATACACGTACGTCCACATCCCATTTCCGCACACATGAAGGGTGTGCAAGGGTACTGTCGACGGTTGCAGACATGGGATCATGGGTATGCATATATGGGTGTCGGTGTGGATTGGCAGATGATTCATCGCCCCGTGTGCGGGACATGGCCATGGCATATGCGTTACTCCGCAATACTAATACCGATCATCCACCGGAAATGGAGAATGCAGCTGTGAAATGTTGACAGCCCGATACTAGTGTCCAGTAGGCAGTTCCCATGGATGGACAAACGTACGGCCAAGATGGCACCCATAGCTGCAAACCTGGGGGAATCCCACAGCTGTTGCAAGGCATAACCCAGGGAATACAGATACGGTGTACAGTACACACACCCCATTCAAAGAAAGACCGCTGGGCAGATACCGGCATACACAACACACCATGTGCCAGCACATCTATGGGGATCACACGCTTCCATACAGTGGAACAGATGGGTCACCTGTGTAAAGATACCAATGGCACAATCTCCACGTCTGCTGGGAATGACATAGGATGGTCAAACTATGGCGTTGACACCAAAGAAAGACATCCTTCGGTGAATTAATAGGATTGATGTCAATACACCATGGCAAACACCCAATGAACAGGGAAGACTTGCTGGCACCCTATGGCCCCAAACAATGTCACACATAGGTAGATGGAACAGTCAACATAAACATTTCGTCATCGACAGGTGGCATATGGTATCCAAAGGTACTTCATAGACATGTATGCGCTATCACCCGTTGGCCCTCTGAGACTTACACATAACATGGAAGTATCCAGGCTTTAAATGTCCACCCTTACACTTCCATTTGTCACTTTCTATGCGAGCAATGGGGATGTAGCCACAGCATAGAAAGCAGAGACGTACTGCTAACGAAACACACACATGTCAACATCACAGAAAGCATACTATGAACACACGTATTACATGATATTGTACTATGCAACACAAACAAACTGGAAACCTGCAGCAAGAATAGTCACCGTAGTTCGACACAACACAAGTCTTCGTAACATTTGAACAGTTCATGAAAACATGCAACGTTTTCGTTGTTTCCACAACGTGCAGGAAATATGCTATGTCTACGAATGTTCACAAACAACAATGTGAGTCCTAACATGATTTTAAATATCACACTGTTGATTGTGAACACTGTAACAATTTGCTTATTCAGATGTATGGTGGAAAGCAACGGAAACACACACACACACGAAAGGGATGGGAGATGAAGGTACGGCTATTTACATGAACTCAGTACAGTATGAATCAATTACACAACGCTACCGAGTTAACTGACGTGGCTGTCGAAGGCATACATGTAGGCTGCTGACGTCACCTGCAAGACAATATTTGGAAATAGCCAAGGCATGTGTTGCGAAGCGTCTAAAAGCATAATCAGTCGCAGGGGCAGCTGGAAACACACACACACACACACACACGGAAGGGACGGGGGACGAACCTACGACTATCTACATGAACACACTACTGTATGAAGCATTTACAGAACGCTACCGAGTTTGCTAAACAGAGCGCTGTCACAGGCATACTTGTAGGCTGCTGACATCACCCGCAAGACAATAGTTGGCAATAGCCAAGGCATGTGTTGCGGAGCGTCTAAAAGCATAATCAGTCGCAGAGACAGCTGGAAACACACACACACACGGAAGGGACGGGGGACGAACCTACGACTATCTACATGAACACACTACTGTATGAAGCATTTACAGAACGCGCTACTGAGTTTGCTAAACAGAGCGCTGTCACAGGCATACTTGTAGGCTGCTGACATCACCCGCAAGACAATAGTTGGCAATAGCCAAGGCATGTGTTGCGGAGCGTCTAAAAGCATAATCAGTCGCAGAGACAGCTGGAAACACACACACACACGGAAGGGACGGGGAAGAACCTACGACTATCTACATGAACACACTACTGTATGAAGCATTTACAGAACGCGCTACCGAGTTTGCTAAACAGAGCGCTGTCACAGGCATACTTGTAGGCTGCTGACGTCAGCCGCAAGACAATAGGTGGCAATAGCCAAGGCATGTGTTGCGGAGCGTCTAAAAGCATAATCAGTCGCAGACGCAGCTGGAAACACACACACACACAGAGACACACACACACGGAAGGGACGGGGAACGAACCTACGACTATCCACATGAACACACTACTGTATGAAGCATTTACAGAACGCGCTACCGAGTTTGCTAAACAGAGCGCTGTCACAGGCATACTTGTAGGCTGCTGACGGCACCCGCAAGACAATAGTTGGCAATAGCCAAGGCATGTGTTGCGGAGCATCTAAAAGCATAATCAGTCGCAGAGGCAGCTGGAAACACACACACACACGCACACGGAAGGGACGGGGGACGAACCTACGACTATCTACATGAACACACTACTGTATGAAGCATTTACAGAACGCTACCGAGTTTGCTAAACAGAGCGCTGTCACAGGCATACTTGTAGGCTGCTGACGTCAGCCGCAAGACAATAGGTGGCAATAGCCAAGGCATGTGTTGCGGAGCGTCTAAAAGCATAATCAGTCGCAGACGCAGCTGGAAACACACACACACACAGAGACACACACACACGGAAGGGACGGGGAACGAACCTACGACTATCCACATGAACACACTACTGTATGAAGCATTTACAGAACGCGCTACCGAGTTTGCTAAACAGAGCGCTGTCACAGGCATACTTGTAGGCTGCTGACGGCACCCGCAAGACAATAGTTGGCAATAGCCAAGGCATGTGTTGCGGAGCGTCTAAAAGCATAATCAGTCGCAGAGGCAGCTGGAAACACACACACACACACACACGGAAGGGACGGGGGACGAACCTACGACTATCTACATGAACACACTACTGTATGAAGCATTTACGGAACGCGCTACCGAGTTTGCTAAACAGAGCTGTCACAGGCATACTTGTAGGCTGCTGACGTCAGCCGCAAGACAATAGTTGGCAATAGCCAAGGCATGTGTTGCGGACCGTCTAAAAGCATAATCAGTCGCAGAGGCAGCTGGAAACACACACACACACGCACACGGAAGGGACGGGGACGAACCTACGACTATCTACATGAACACACTACTGTATGAAGCATTTACAGAACGCGCTACCGAGTTTGCTAAACAGAGCGCTGTCACAGGCATACTTGTAGGCTGCTGACGGCACCCGCAAGACAATAGTTGGCAATAGCCAAGGCATGTGTTGCAGAGCGTCTAAAAGCATAATCAGTCGCAGAGGCAGATGGAAACACACACACACACACACACAGACACACACACACACACACACACACACACGGAAAGGACGGGGGACGAACCTACGCCTATCTACATGAACACACTACAGTATGAAGCATTTACAGAACGCGCTACCGAGTTTACTGAGCAGAGCTCTGTCAGGAGGCATACCCCACGTGAGTGGTATCGTTTGCAAAGGCAATGCGCCCCATCGCGTGTTCGGACACAGTCCGCAGTCACGCAGTCTGTTACCATCCCAAGGTCCGTACACTAACACGCGTTAGTGCTGCAGTCGAGAATAACAAGTAACTACTGATCAGTACATCACTGCATACTGGGCATGCTCAGACACTTAGACTCGGCACAGGGCAGACATGCATACACATGTTGCGGCGGCATGGGTGGCGTAATGTGGACCGTCGTGTGTCCAGCCACACAACAGAAACCTGGCCATGCCACAGGCGTGGCGTTGCGGGGATAGAGGCATGCACCGGGTATTACTGCAGACGGCTGCGGTGTGCACTGTGCTGTGTGTCTATCTACACAGCTGCCTACTGGGCATGCTCAGACACTTAGAGTCGGCACAGATCAGACATGCATACACATGGTGCGATGGCATGGGTGGCGGAATGCGGACCATCCTGTGTCCGGCCACACAACAGTAACCCGGTCATGCCACAGACGTTGTTGTTGCTGCGGGGAATATGTAGGTGCAATTAACCATGTGTAGGACTGGCCTACAGTTTGTTGCATGCTACAGACAACCCTCACAAACACAGGATACCTTCACAGATGTCCTGAGGACACTGGTGAGTGGGCATGCTCTCACAACAGCACCGTTTGGGTGACATGAACCACCCATACATAGCCTGGGAACATTACCCATGGCACAACACAGCACGCCAGCAGTCCCAGGTGTTCACACACCCGGCCACTGTTAAACAGCCATGCAGCATACATACCAGGGGATGTCTGACAGTTCTGCCCATCACGCATGGTGAGGATATGCCCCACACAGGATGTACAGCCCTCAATGGTGATGCAAGACCGTATAGTGGATCCACTGGTCATCCACTCACTGTAACCAACACCAGCATGGGGGACCTCAGTGATGACCTCTCCACAGAAAACCACACACATCATATGACCGGTGTGGTACCCTACATGTCCTCCATGCCAATGTTGAACAGAGGCCAGACCGAAAACGCGAATGCCTTCCCGACCACCCACATGCATGTCTGCAACAGGCAAACATGATGACATCAGGACCTTGTCCACCACAGGTAGGCACATGGTGTGGTGGACCGCAGCCACTGACTACCTGTACATCAACAGTTGGAGCTACTACATGGCAGGGCAATGACAGTACCAGGAAACCATCACCCATTCATACCGGCGTCACCATACGGCCCCACATACCAACATCCAGGTCCGCTGGGAGTGGTACTGCAGAGGGCACATGAGACAACCACAGGGCCTTCCTAACTGTGGTAAGGACATGGTTGGGGCACACAGACCTGCCTGGAAATGGTCCAGAATGGTACAACAGTCACTGCACCCACAGACATTGTCTGCATACCACAGGACATGTTCCATGCATACATCCCCCAACAGGGAACATATCCATCCCACCAGAGTGTATCCTCCCAAACATGTCATATGGCCTGGGGTGATCCCATATCTCTATGGCGTTTTCACGTCAGCAATGGGCACTGATGGTTTCCCTGGCTGTGTGCTACCCATCCTCTTTGAGGCCCTCGGCCCACACATGCGGCCACTGTGTCATGTTAGCCTTACTATGGGCTATGTCCCCAATGGATGCCATATGGCATCTGTGGTCCCACTATGCCAGGGTAGTGCTCCTATGGACTGTCAACAGCCACACCCTATACGCTTGACAAGTGTTGTCTGCAAAGCTGTGTGGAGGTCCATACAGGTGGTCATGGTTACAGATAGCGGTGTACAGCCAATACCGGAACATACCCACAACTACATAGTCAAGGGCGGATCCTGCCTCCCGAACCTGCTCGTCCAGTCTGGAGTGTTCACCAAGGCCATTGATGGGGATATGTGGGTTTGCACACAGTACCATGACCTGGTGGGAGCGTTCAGAGCACACTACACATGGGACCCATGTAAAGGCTCGCCAGCATACATGTGGGGACATATGTCACCCGATGCTTCTCACACAGGTTGGAGGTCACACCACACAGGGTTGGTGCTGAAGGTGCTTTGTCACACTCATATCTGGACCCAGTGGAGGCCCACAGGGCTCACTCCTGTGCACCCTGCCATATGGCATCCGACCTTCCAATGTGCATGCAATCATAGGGGATTGTAGCAGACAAGGTATGCAGATGACTACGCACGGGCCGACATACCCAGCACCCCATGTTACACGAACATCCACCTAGGGCGTCATAGACATGGCTGACTGGTGCCAGAGCCATGGCCTGCTACCAAATGCCAGAGAAGGTGCAGCCCTACCCAGTGTGAAGAACATGTTCGTCCCAATGTCACATGTAGGTGGTACGCCATTAAAGATGGTGGACATGTTCAGGGTAATGGCTACCACACCTGTTGGCAACCTCTGTCAACACACACAATGGCAATGTGGGTGTGAAGACATTCCATTGTGGCCTCCTGGTCTGGATGGAATGGCAACCACATCAGGGGTGTTCATTGTACCCTGTACACATCACACACCAGTGCAATGACTGCGTACAATGGCACATGTGGCCTGTAGCTAACCTGACGCCTGCAGCACTCGGAAGGACCGCAAACGTTCCACAAGACAGGGATGACGGTGCTAGGACATGTGTCACCAGGTGCACGCCCAAGGGGACACTGGCTGTGGATCTGCACAGCACAGCTGCTCCGTGGTGATCTGTGCCCGACATACACGGCCATGTCTGACCTGGGTGACATGGGCACATTCCACCTCCCAGGCCCCATGCGAACATGGGCACAGAAGCGACTGTCAGACACCTCAACCCAAAGATGAGTGGGACGTGCTGGGGGAACAGGGTAACGGCCAGACACACACTACAACACGGGGAGGAGTGCCAGGCCATGTGAAGGAAAGGCCCTGACTGCCTTTGTCCAGGACTGCTACTGACGTGTGGATGTGTGACTATAGTTATGCGCCAGTCAACCTCTGTGTGTCACTGCTAGACCAGGGACTGGGGACTGATGGATATGGCATCCCCATCCTGAGGGGTGTTAGATGCCACACACAGTCATGCTAGGTCCACACATGTAGGGCACATATCCTGTCACGTTCATGTGTGCCTATGTACCTATGTAGGGGTCCATGCCAGATGTGGGTAACTGTGCTATGCTGATTTTGCCAGACATGCCTGTGGGTACACCACGACTACACGTGGGGAACTAATTACAGTGCTCCCAGTAGGCACGTGCAAGTACACCATCAGTATCATACGGGTTAACTGCACCGACATGGTGCTACACATGTAACCACCACACATACTGTGTACACATATCAATGAATGCTGCACCTGTCCTGCATGGTATGTCTGCTGCATGATGTCCGTGCACAACACACATCACATACACACCTGTCACCAGCCATACACACACACCACAACATACACAGCACGTACTATGCGGACACAGGTATCACATACACCTCTCACTATCGTGTCCACCCTGTGCATCATAATATGTCAGCTTAACCGTGCATTGATGGTGTGGCTCACAGTTATCGGCAGAGACTTACTCATTTGCACAGGCCGATATGTGCCACAGGCATGGGCTGTACCAATGGATGACATCATGTGTGTGTGTAAGGGCCAGTGCATTGAGTGGGCATGACTATGTAGATTGCATGTGGGTGTGGTGGAGCCCTACAGTTGTGTCTGCTGTGTGTGGGTGTGTGTGTACACAGTTCAGTCATCTGTGATGCCTACACGGGGTATGCTTGGCAGCCCCTGACTGTACAGTGCAGGTGTTACGGCTCACTGTGTCTGCCGGCGGCGAAGTGACCCGCGCCTGCCTGGGGTCGCACGGGCACGACCGGGTGGAGGTACAGACTGTCCACTCTCCGATGTCACATGTCCGCTGGAAACGTGCCCACGACGGGCCGTCCAGGGCCATGTCCACGTGGCCTGCTCTGTCCTGGTGTGGATGGTGTGGTAGCAGCTGCAGTGCTACTGCTACCATCACTGTCTGTGTGGGCATGGGAGGTGGCACGCACACGCTGACCTGCAGCAGGTGGTGTTGCTGGCACACGCCCACGTGCCCTATGCCTCACCCTACCTGGTGTTCCTGCACGGACTGCGCACGCTCAAGGATGGCCAAGCCTCGGTCGATGAGACCAGCCATATCGCCCAATCTCCTATCCAGAACATCGGCAAGATGCTGTTGTGCATTCGCCAATGCCTGGATGCTGTCATTTAGGTGCGGATTGCGGACCTCTGCAGCCTCTGCCCCTCCTGGTTCTGCCGTTCGGCACGTGCCTGCGCCGCCATTACAGTCTGGAACATGCGTCTGGTTATACCAGCTGCTGCACCCTGGACGGCAGGTGTATGTCTAGCGGTGCTCCCCCACGGGCAGCACCTGCCACATGCCTGCGTGGCACTGCACCAGTCCTTACACTGGCAACATCGTGCCACACCTTCTGCAGCCACCACACATTCCTGCTCGGGGACAACAGACGCTGACTGACCGTCATCTATGGGCAACGGTGTTGGGGTATGTGTCGGCATCTGAACCGTGTGCAGGGATGAAAGGGACGTATGTGTGATGTTCTCCAGTGGCACAGTCTCTGCCTGTGATGACCCTGCCTGTGCCTCATGCACATGCTCATCACCACTAGTATCTGTGGGGACACTAGCATCAGATTGACCGCAGGAGGGGAACGCACCTACAGCACCTGTCAATACAAAGACATACCATCGGTTACAATACAGACACACACACACACACACACACACACACACACACACACACACACACACACACACACACACACACACACACACACACACACACACACACACACACACACAGCATGCATGTGATTATGCAGGTGGCATGCAGCATTCACACAACACAGACCAGTGAATGCAGACCAGACATTCATAGTGGCAGTATGTACACTGCCCTGGTGGGGACAGTACAACAGGCAGGTGTCATTTAGTAGGCATGCAGTACACACATTCATGGTAGTTTGCATGCATCAGCGTGATACACCGTGTGGCCGCGGGCAAGTTGGGAGTACACATGGCTGCCAACAGTATGTAATGTACACCGCAAACATGTGCGGTATCATGTGGACGTGTGAAGATGGTGTCCCACCGCATGCACCACATCATGATGGCTGTCATGGTGCAGTGTTATGTGTACAGTGTACAGATACAATGTATGTGTAACAGTGATGTCTGTGTAGGTACGATTGCTGTGGGCTGAGTGCATAGCTGCACGGTGTGTGGTGCGGGCTCTGTGCCACTGCACAGTAGCAGGACACAGCTATGTGTCTGTGCGATGCGTGACCTGGACGCATTACATTGCCATGTCTGTAAGCCAGTTCAGCTGCTCAGCAGCACATATATGGTGGACATTGGAGGCACCTGTAGTAGCTGTGGAGAGGAATGTCATGTCACTGGTGTACTACATCAGATGTCCAGGGGGTCCACTACATTGATGAACCCACTATGTGTGTACAGGGTGCAATGGTGAGTACCCACTGTGGATGTGCTGTGTGGCAACATGCCTGTAGGTATCAACCATGGCCTTGTCTGTCTGACTCATTGACAATTGTGTGTGGTAGACATTGTGCACACGGCCCTGTGGTGGCCCATGTGACATACACCCATACTAGTGTGACGTGTCACATTCTCTATGGATATGCTGACAGTGTGTATGTCTGCTATGTTGTGCATAGGTCATATCATGGTGTGACAATGCTGCAGCCAGACATCCACGTGCATGGGACATGGCATGCGCCATGTCACAACGCAGCACCGATGCAGGGGCATGGGTCACATTGGTAACACCTGTGCTCTGGCCAGATCACAGCTCACTCTGTGGTACTGTGTCCATACTGCACTGGCATACCAATGCATACTACACATGCAGCCATTGTGTAACACCTACACCATTGTATGCATAGCTGAATGCACGTAACACACCAATTGGTTGTGTGGTGTCATACCACTCTACGGTAACGGGTGTATCTACTGTACATGGGTGGTGTGTATGTCGGGTGGTGCGAGCTGTATACCGTGACGGGGCACACACAGGTGAGCATGTCATGCCTAGACACATGGGGAATATCAATACAGCAGAACATGCGTTTGACTGGCAACAGACTTACCTGCAACAGACCCTTGGCCTTGCGTGACCCCAGGCGTACCTGTAAAGGCATTACACAAAGGTATACACATTAGCCATTACTATCTCCACGGTCAGCACTGTGCATGACACATCATGCATGTGTGTGGTTGCATGTGCTATGCACATGTCTGCTAACACAACATAGCATACAATGGTTTGCATCTTGTGTGGCCATATACCTGGCATGTATTGCTATATCATGTGTTGTACTATGACACCCACACCCACGTCGCCTATCATACAAACATGCAACACTGACTTACCATGCAGCTCCAGGCTCATAGCTCGGGAGACACCCACCTCCACGATGGACGCAAGTGGTTCTGCGTGTTGTTCCGTGGGTGTCCCCAGACTGGCCAGGAGCTCCTCCGTAGCTGTGAGTGGGGGCTGTGTTGGTGGCCCACCACCTGTCCCACGTTGTTGCCTGGCGATTGCAGCGGCACGCTGTCTTGCATGCTGGATCAGGTCTGTGCAGTGCCTGCGGATTTGTTGGTAGCTGCGGTTGGTTCCGCCCACGCTGTTCACCCTCCTGCACAACTCCTCCCACATCTCCTGCCGTTCTTGTGCCTGCTGTGGCACATGGCTAAACAGGGCGTTGTAGTTACTCTGGAGGTATGGTATGATGACCTCCTCCTCCTGTCGGCTAAATGGTGGAAGCCGGGAACGTGGCATTATCTGGAAGACATAATGATGGTGGCAGGTCACATTCACACTGCTGTGCTGGCATACTGTTGGAAATGCATTGCTATGACATATACGACATCTGCACAGTGATCTGTGAAGGGCATCGTGGCGGTGACACAGCCGATGTTGTGGCTTCACACCATTGAGCACTGGGTGTCACATCATATCTGTGTGCCACCCCATCACATTGCACGCACCATGTAGATGTTAGCCTGCCATGGACATGTGTACCTGGCTGCACCTATGTCCATATCAGTTGGCATATGTCCCCATGTGACGTCTGTGCTACTGTTCACCTGTACACTGTGTATATGTCAGTACACATCACGTCTGTGTCCATTGTGAACGTCAGCAGCGGCACTGTACACATACACATGGACACCTGCACATGCATGTGTTGTGCCATGTACTTCCACACAGCACTGTACTGGTGCTGGACAACTTGCCCCAGCTCACCTGTGTTACGTATGTGATAGACATGGAGCAATGTGTAACCATGACACATTGGCAGGAAAGGCCATGCATAGCATGTACACACACATTGTGCAGAGCATCACACAGCACCTGTAACATGACAGGGTGCATCGCCACCACATTACTACTGTGTATGGTTGATAGTGAGAGTGCCTTTTGTCCATTGCACCATATGGGACTGTGATAGCTCATGCAGCCTTGCTGGTCATCTCTGCATGATATGGCAGGGTATGCCACATACATGGCAATGGGTGTGACCCACTCAGGGGCTGACGGTATTGGCAGGGTGGCTGTCCATTGCTTTTGTCATAGCTGTGTGAAAATGGACATTCCACATGTTTATCACCATGGTGTGGACACTGTCCTCCAGCGAGGTATGCTGTACGCTGCTTGTTGAGGGTGTGTGTGGTGCATGCAGGTATCACACATCCATGCATACACTGTAGCCCTGGCAGGTGCTATGTGCTGGGATGTTGATCGACACAGTGCTGTATGTGTACACACACCGCTATCCCATGCACATGGATATCTGCCTGAACTGATGTGGGTAACACATATGTGTACATACATTGCCGCTGCCACCCACATGTCTGCTGCTGCACTACACACCGCCATCCCTCCCTGTGTGAATGTGGTGTTGGCCTCAGCAGAGGTATCCATGTATGGGGACATGGATGTTCACATAGCAGGCCCACTGATGGTATCGTCGATCTGACCATACACATATGATGCACCCCTCACACATACGACCCATTCATATTGTTGTTCACAATGGTGACACGGCTATATTGCTATGCCGGAGCCATTCACAGACATACATACACAGAGGCATGCACGCCCATCTGTGTCATTGGCCGGACTATTGGTGTGGTTTGGCACCTAACGTGTTTGACTGCAGGTGGCGCAGACCTACTGTGCACATGTCTACATGGTAGGCCTGTTCTACGGTAGGCATCTGTGATGTGCTGTGCACATCTCATACCTGCACATTTGCTTGTTGTCCATCGGTCCACAGGCCAGTGGTGGGACATACAGGGATGTTGTGGAACATATGTACATGCGACCCTGTACAACTGTGACGCTAGCCTCTCAGATGCTCATGTGTCGTGGGCGTGAACACCGTACACACACATGTGGTTGTGGGCCGCCGTCCATACCCATCTCCACCTGTGGGTTGCTATCATCCCACACACTCCTTGTACTGTATGTTCAGGCTATGCAGCTATGTGGGGCTTGTGTGCATACAATACGATACTATGTGCCTTTGCACCCATCACAGACATTGTCACACAGGTACACCGGCAGCCATACACATCGCAGATTGTTGTCAGCATGTCACATGTGGTACACACCTAACACATCTCCTGCGGGACATGGTACTCTGTATGGGCATGTCCAGTAGTGACATACCACAGCTACCCCTACATGACGGCTATGCAGGACATGTCTGTGTACATCTACTGTGACATATACACAAGCAATGCCCCCTACCTACATCACATGGTACTACCTGTGGAGTATGTGTGTCTGCATCCATGCTATGGCCATAGATGACAATTGTACATCTATATGTGCAACATACCTCAGTGGGGGTTGTCATGAGCACATGTTCCATGTGTCAATGCATTGTTTGTGTCTGTTGGGCAGTCATTGTTGTGCATGGTTTACATGGCTGACATAGTGTACTGTGTCTGATTCCAGGTACTTCATTGGGCTACCAGCATTGTACATTTCTACAGCACATTCCAGCCATCATGTAGCCAGCTTAGATGACAGTGGGAGGTGTTCCGCCATGTGCACATATGTCACACGGTACAAGGGTGACTGACACACATTGACGGGACTGGGTTCTGACTGCTGTGGATGTGTGTACCGGTGTTGACAACCATGACTGCACCAGATGGTGTCTTCTGGATGTGTGACATTCACAACAAACACCCACATTCACATAGCAGCACATCGTCCACGACAATTGACATTCCTGCCTGAACACTGTATGCGGTATGTTTGTATGACCACTGCATATATCACTGGTGGCCACCAGCATGGCTGCCTACAACAGCAGTGTGTATCCTGTGCAAACATGGGTTACACCAGTCACACCACACCTGTGCCAGCTGGCCCTGTAGTGGGTGACAGTGCAGTTCCATTCATCATGTAACAGTATACATCGTGCACCAGTATGTTGCAGACATGTGAACGGCTGTGCTACTCAACATATGCACACATGACACATCACCTGGTACACCGTGTCTGCCTTGCCACCTGCTATTGTGACCACCCTGTGATGACATTATACGGCCCACATGGGCGTGGACATGTGATGGCTCAATGGTGAATTAACCGTCCAGGTGTGTGTCTAGCCAGGTGTCCAGTAGCCACTGGTCTGCATGCAGGGATAGTCTACATTGGCCTACTCTGTCACTGGGACTGTTGACTATGGTCATACTGTTGTTATGCAGGCATGTGCTGTTTGTCCAGTCTGATAGTCGTGTTGAACCACACTACCGTGGCACACATGACGTGTGGACATCTGGCTAAGGTGTGCAGCCCACATGTACATCTTCTCATGCTATGCTGCCTGTGCAGCGGTGTCACATGTCTGCCTCTGGCAGGGCTGTCACAGGTAGGCACAGCATGCAGTGATGTGTGACAATGCTTACACCCTCCACTGTGCTGTACAGTAGCACTGCACACACAGTACAGCACACATGTCATTTATCTACGGTGCCTGGGACCTGCCTCCATGCCCTACACGGCACACCTGCCAGTCCAGATTGTACACAGATCTTACCTCCCAGTCACAAACCTGGACTGCAACACACAGGTGGGTGGTTCCCACACCACACCGTGATTTACACACATACTGTATTTTCCCATGACACATTGCATCATAGGTAGTCCATGTTCAGATACCCATGTTTGTGGCCACTACACACATTGTGACACGCGACAGTGCAGACACTGTACACCACAGGTTACATGCCAGTCGGGTTGGCATGCTGTACATTGCACCTGGGACAGTTGCTACTGCTATGTATTGCCAGCAACACGACCTTCCTAGTATGGACTCCCACGCACCCACACATGCTTGGCCATGCAGTACGCATAGCTGGGTGACACATTACACGACACATACCATACCTGCACTACCCTCAGCATGCACCAAACCTCCATGTGTCTGTATGCTAGGCCTACACCCGTCCCGCCTCTGTTTGCTGAACATCCATGCTTAACATCCCTGCTAGCCACACCCTAAGCACACAACCATAGCAGCATGCATGGTACATACACACTACAGCCGGTATTACTGACATCCACTGACAGAGGTAGTTGAGGGCATGGCACCCCGTCCGATGGACAGTCTATGTGCCTATGCCAACAGTGATCACAGTGCACTTCTGCTACATTTACACACTGGTAGGGACCATGCTATTCCACACTGAGACATGGTGGTGCTGGCATTTTCACAGGCATACAGTGGTATTCCTGTTCCATGCACACGTGCTGTATGGGCACATGTGCAGGCTGTTGCACGGTAGTTTTGTTCACCTGTGTGTTGTGTGTCACTTGACAGTCATGGTGTGTCCTGCTGGTGCATGACATACTCCACAGCTAGCTACCTACACATGACTGCCAGACATTGCAGTGTGGGCCCTCACGCAGTGTGGTGGTATGTCTCTGCTGTTTGACTACATCCACATTCAATGCAGCATACCACGGTCATGCAGGCATTGACGACACAGATGTTGCTGGCATCCTGCCTGCCAATGGGGTACCTACCAACAATACACACTCTCACTCACTACAGGGTTCCAATCCTTGGCTGGACATTGTATTAACCCTGTGGACACATACATAGTACTGTCATGCACATGTTATGTCTGGGAACACAGTCCCAATGTCACCTCCAACCGCCGTGTTGTTGTATCCCGCCAACCTGGCTGTTACATGTCTCTGCAGCAGCACACGTCAGTGACTGCTAGCCCATTCATGTACGTTGTGCACCCTGACCACCACACTACCACATCTATCACACTACACATGGATGGTACTGCATTGCACGTATGGGGCTGCATCTCTACACCCATGACTGGGCCATTCAGTATGGCACTGGGCCACATCTTGACATACATGCTTCACACACTCAATGACTACCTGCATGCCTTTCCTGGCACCCTTGTTGGGCTTCTGTGCGCCACAGCACACCACATCCCATGCTGGCCACCTGTCATATTATTGCATGGGTGGTTGGGGTGGTACAGAGGGTATCACATCAGACATGATCCGCTCTTTGCCCTTCGGCACCATTCCACTTTATGCTATTGACAGTGTACACATCCAGCATCACATCGCCCTATGTATCGGCATGTTACGCCATGTGCCTTCTGTACAGTTCACACAGTGGTGCAGGCATATCATGCTGACTACAACATTTCAGGGACGTGTGGCATTGCACGTTCCTCAGACATGTGGCCCCTCATGCTCAGTATTTGCATCGTACACTACCTGCTGTCACACAGTACTGTACATGCCTACATGTACCACTTCTACATACCTGGCAGCATTCTAGCTCATCCTGCTCATGTTGCTGACACCCATACAGGTGTCAGTGTGGCAGATATATCATGTAGATATCATTGCATCAGTTACATCACACATAGTGCATACACATCACCTTTGCATACTGACAGTCATGCGGTGTGTATCACATGGATACTGTCCCTATACAGGCATATCACGTTGTACATGGTTGATGTACACACACATGGCCCACATGGTGCTGTGGTTGCCATATTACACCATAGCGTGGGTACACATGTGTAGGACTACACATTTCTGGACCGTATGTCTAGCTGATACCTTGGGTGCCCTTGTACCTGTGCCATACACACATGTACACGCAGGCCGTGTTACAATGACACATGTGTGGTGTACCTTACACAATGGATACAACGTTACATGTCTCAGTATAGTCATGCTGTGCTCTCTACCCAGCTCAGACAGTTGACATATGCAAATGACAGTCATGTAACACATCTGTGCTCACCTGCATGCCACTAAGTAATGTACTCTGCCATGGGCCATGTTCTCCACAGTACTGATGCATGTAGTACTCCTACATGGCGTTTGCTGTGGGCAGGGGGGAGTAGCAGTCCTGCATGTGTGCACACATGCCACATTGCTCAGCCCGGGCGTCTGTGTGACATCCACAGACTGGACACACACCATGCTGTGGGACATAGGTCCTGTGCACATCCCACAGGGGCACACTGTGTCACTAGTCGTGTGATAGCTGCCTTGCTGGTGGGTGACACACACCCATGGTACCACCACAGCGGACGTATTGTATAGACATGACAGTTGACATCCAGTTCTGCCGTTCAGTGGACACTACCATAGGGGTGTCAGTACTGTGTACATTGCACATGTGTTTACACACGGCCCTGCTGGACATCATTGTGGCACACATTGCACCTGCTATGGAACGTTTGGACATGGTCACTTGCTGTTACCTCCATTTCGGTACCTATTCTGCTACTACATTGTCCCATATGTGCAGGCCATACATATCTTGTGTATGTATATAACATTAGCCCATCGCTCCATCATGCATGCTATGCCTGTGATACTGTCTATGATTTGTGAACATATCCATCATGCCAGCTTTGCATTACACATAATTGACATAGTCGCCCCTACTGCGTGGGATAGGTGCACGTCGTGCGCACATTCCGTATGACATCGACGGTATATGCCCATGCACATGTGTGCTGTGACACTATACATAAATGTCCTATCCCCTGCTGTGGCACTTCAGTGTTGGATATCCACTGCCAACATCGGCGTGGGTGGTGGCATTGTTCTGTGTTTGCAACCCCTATGGCAGACCTGGGGTAGGGTTACCACCTGTGCCTCTTTGCAAGGGACAGTCCCTCCTTGGGCAGTTGTGTCCTGACAAATGTATCACAAATGGCAAATGTCCTGAGATTGTGGGACATCACTATATCCCATTCTTATGTAAGAGTTGCATAACATACTTATTTATGTATGTACATTCCTAACTGTTACAAGACACACAATAAGCAACTGAACTGCTACAAGACTACACATTTCATTATGCAAAAAGTAGAGTTCTAACCTTTGTACTGACCATGGGTATGTGTCCACCTGTAACATCTGAAGTGTGTCCGATTTCCCACTTTGGCCTTTTGAAAGGGTGGCAAGCCGCCCTGGGGTTATCGCGGTGTTTACATGTTGGCGCAGTGCTGTGCAGACGTTGTCCACACTTGTTGGTATGCTGCGCGTTTTAGCATTACACATCCAACCTTCGCCTCTCTCTGCCTGATGGACAGGTATCTTTACCTACACACACCGTTCACATACTGTACAGATACGTCATACGTATCGCGTTACACACCAGTACATGTCGTGGGTTCGACATACCTTTCCGCCTTTTGTTTTGATTTCGTCTCTATTCCTTTTTCTCTTTGTCTACTTTGTTCATGCTCGTATGAACATACGGTTTGAATATCCAGGGTCTTCCTTATATTCGTCGCCTGATGCATGTGGGTTAATCAGGCCAATAGCTGTTCCTCGGTGTGTACTTATGCGCATATCAGCGGTGATCCCCTTCCTTTCGTTCGTTCGTCGGCACTAGGCCATGGTTCTTTCCTCGTGTGGCCGTTGGTTATTTGCAATACCTTCGTGAGGATGGTATGTATTGTATCAGGTTTGTGTGACTGCATCCGCTATGTGTGTTGTCGGGTACATTTCGCTGTGGTGTTAGCCGTGGATTGTGTGTGTTGGGTATGGTATTGTGTTCGACATGTGGGTCCCCGTGTCCTGGCGGCGTCTGTCGATGGCGTTGTGCATTCAAATGTGTTACATGGCTGTTATTTTCCTGTACATAGCGAATGCATGGATGCATGAGCCGCTGCTAGTGTTTCCCAGGAGCTTGTTGTGGGTATGCCGCTGTCATTCACTGCCTGTATGTGTTTGCTACTGTTTTAGCTGTTATCCCTTTGATATGTGCAATGGGGTATATCTGCGGATGTGGGTGATGGGTACGGTGTGTGATTCTTGCATTTATACATACCAGATATGCTTGTGTGTGTGCTCCATCCGTGCTTGGGGAGCTGCGGGTTACCTGTGTGTTGTTGCGGGAATGTTTGTTTTGTTGATGTCGTCTGCTGTCGGTATCGCCTGCATGTGTGCTTCCTGCACGTATTCCTCCTTCACATCGGTTATATATCTGCGGATGTTCATCCGTGCCTACCATCCATTGGCATTTTGTCGCTGATAGTTACGGTGATTGTGGTCCTATACTTGGGGCGGACTGTATGCTACCGGTAGCCTCCTATTCGTGTGCCGCTTGCTTACGTCATGGTCGTGGAACACACCGCGGTATTTACCGGACCGTGACTGTTCACGATCGGTGCCGGGATGGCACATTCGTATTTTCGCCGTACATGCCTGATGCTGTGTAACGTTGCCGACGGACCGTGTGGAGTGTACGTTATGGCCGCCATACCTACGGTCGTGGTTTGTACATGCGTCCTTTGCATCTCCTGTTTGCTATGGCCCTGTGGTACACTTTGGGACATTTGCGCTTTGCATCATTTTACGCCAATGCATAGCCACTGAGGAGATGTCGGTACTACTTTGTGGGTACTGCTGTACATACGCCTATGGTTCCTGTACTGTATGCCTCGCCTGTTATTACACTCCGCTGTGACATGTCACCTTCATACACAGTTTACACTGGCACACACATTACACACACACAGCGGAACACACGACAACCTCACCTCACACATACACATATTGCCGCCATGGCTGTCAACCTTCTATTTCGAGTGGGGAACACACACAGTAGTAATGTGAAACACATGGGCATAATGTGGAACACATAGTAATGGCATAGTGACAACTTCAGCTAAGTAGGTCATAGGTTGATTATGATATGCTGATTTACTTACAGTGAAGAACCTTTACTAACTTACTATGAGTACATTCTATTTACCAGGATGTCATTTATATACATTCCTAACAATGGTTGTTTGAGAGACATTTTCAATGTGGAACTTGGAGGAACTGCGAGGAACATGCACTGTTTTACACCCCAGATGAGGTCGTTCCTCATAATGTCGTACACTTCACTGGTATGCTTTCCGCTTCGCACCGACCGTTGGACACTATACCTACGTTGGGCGCATCGCGGTGGCGGCGTATCTCCGCACTCATGTCCTATGGATATGACACGCATATGTAGGGTTGCCACCTTTTCAAATGGCCAAGGTGGGACATTTTTAGTACGTACGTCAGGTTTTGCATGCCAACACATACCCACGGCCAGTACAGAGGACAGCGATTCACTATTTTGACGGAATACAAAGCTGTAGCATTACACTTGCTTATTCTGTTTATTATCATATTTAGATGTTTCTTCTACAAAATAACTGTTTTCTGCAACTAATAAAGTAATTATGGGAAATGGTTTTGTCCTACAATCTCAGGACATTTGCCATTTTGTCATTGTTTTTGCAGGACACAACTGCCCAAAGGTGGACTGTCCCTCACAACGTGGGACAGGTGGTGACCCTACACATATCCCGTTACTGTACCGTGGACCGGTGACCATCCCGACATGCGGATATGTATTGCTGCAGGTTAACATTTCCATGGCTGGCGTTACCTGCCCTGCCCACCCTCCAGGATGATCGGGTTGTCGGTCACTATGTTTAATATGTGGTGATTTCGCGTCTTACTTATCTGTGACCTTGCATCCCTGGGTTCCATATTACCCTGTTGTCCTTTCTATCTGTGTATGCGTACATATATTTCTACATGTGTACTGATATGTATTTCCGTATCTGTGTATGCAAATGCGTACATGTGTGGTCGACTTGCGATAGTGGCAGCATATGGCTACGCCGTGTGCTGTTGAACCGGCATGCGTTGAGGTGTTGGCGTTCCATGCTCTGCTGACTATTGGGTGTGCAGTGTTTGGCCGGTGCCTTTGTTGGAGTCACACATACGTCCGCACATACGGTACACATTACGGGCGGACATGTTTGTGTGGCGTCCATTTTACTGTGTGTGCAGGTCAGGAGGTGTCAGTCCATGGGGCCTACACTGTCAAAGTATGTGCTATCGTTCCCTCTTTGCAAAGGCGTAGGCATATTGGGAACGCCTCTGTCTACCTACTGGGGCTGGCTCAGTGTGTCCGTGGCGCCGCACGCCCTGTGCCTGTGCTTGCCCTGGCAGTTGTGGCGGGCTTGGTGGCCCTCCGGCATTATGTCCCTGCAGCAGCTGTTTCCGCAGAATCATATTGTGTAGCATACAACATACTATGAATATGTGGGCACTTGTGCCTGGAGAGTACTGCAAGGCTCCGACGGATGTATCCAAGCACCGGAACCGTGATTTCAAGATCCCGAACACACGCTCTATGATTATTCTCGTTTGTGCGTGTGCCTCATTATGGCGTTCTTGCATGTGTGTGTGTGCATTTCTGATGGGTGTCATCAACCACGGCTCCAGTGCGTAGCCAGCATGCCCCACAAGGTGACCTTGTGTGATGTCCCCACTGGCGAATACCTGATACAGCTGTGAGGCATGCCAGATATGGGAGTCGTGGTAGCTTCCAGGGCTGCCAGCACACACATCCATGATAATGCCCTGCGCATTGCACACGACCTGGCAATTGATGGAGGGGTATCCCTTGCGGTTTATGTAGCGTCTACCCTGCTCCCCAGGTGGTGACTTGATTTCTATGTGCGTACAGTCTATCGCACCCAGGACCTCCGGGTATTGTGCCACACGGTGGAAGCGGCGCATATTGCTAGCCAACTCCTCCTGAGATGTGGGGAACTTTATGTGCTCATGGGCATGTGGTAACATGGCATCCAGGAACTGGTGTAGTACCCTGGATGCTGATGCCTGTGAGATGCCCATTATGTCCCGGTGGGCCTTTGAAAGGTACCTGTAGCCAGTATTCGCAAGCTCACACATACCTTTGTGTCCACTGGGATGGGCTCCCCTCTGTTGTCTCTTGTTCTCAGGCGGGGGCTGCACAGCGCCACGATTTGCTGTAACGTGTCCCTGTCCACCCTGTAGCTCTACTATCTCCAGGTCTCGCAGCCCCTGGTAGGTCACCCTTGGTCTGAACACTCTCCTTCTCCTGTGAGGCCTACGGTAGTTGTCGGCACCACCCTCCGCAACTCCGTCTGTCTCTGCCACATACCTATGCATCACGCCACGGCGGCACACAGCATATACATGTTAAAAGTTACCCGTCAGTTTACACCCTACGGTCCGGCTTTTCGGACAGCTCGCCGTGTGTTGTGGGCATTCACATTTATTACTGTTGTGCTGTATACCCGGTGATGTCATTGGGTGTGTCTGTGCAGCCCTATCCATGGATTATTTCCGTGGTTTTACGCTTGCAGCTGCAACGGTACTGCCTGTAGTGTAACATTACAGTTGCCTGCATTGCCTTCGCCTGGCATCTTACATTACTGCATCCTGCACGCACATGGCATATGATGCATTTTATCTGCGGCCGCAGTTATGCTACCTCTGTACTTGGCTGTGCTATTTCGGTTCTTTGCTCTTTGCATTTCTACTACATCCCCTATTATCTTTGCTCTCATATGCCTCCCCTTTCCCGTTCTGCAGGAGTCTGCATGCAGACTTATCAGCTGCCGGCATTTGCCTTTCCTGCATTGATTGGTGTTAATTGCTCGTTACGGATACATTTACACTGCTTCCGCATTTCCTCGTATTCTCCGCATTACCTTCCTATATCCCTGGTTGTTGCCAGTGAGGCCGTCACATGACTGGTTTCGGGAACGTAGTCGTCCTCGTGCACATGCATTTGTACGCGCATTCTGTACTGTCAGCGCATCTATTTCCTAACACGCCAGTCATGATGCTGTAATGTGCATTGTACAGCCCAGATTTGCTGTCCTCCAATATCCTTCCTCCTACAGTGGCACACCCTGTGTGGTTGACATGTATCTCGTGTAGGCCACTCCTCGGTGTAGTACCGCTTCGCGTTTGCTCCATCCTTACGCTGGCGCCGTTTTGCGATTCACTATTATCTGCCTCATTTGCATGGAATTGACTACTAATACCTGGTTACGGCGCGGACACCGCCTCCACTCCTTGACAACCATTGCGCTGGGGTTGCAGCTTTACATACATACTATGGTGTGTGGTGGCTGTGCAGCTGATTTGTGTTCTAATGCTCTTTTCGGACATTATCATATTATTTCATTGCTTTACAACTTCTGTGCACACATCCCGGGGTCTGCTGTTCTTTCTACGTGCGCCATTTATGTCATTTTTACATTTTGTGCATATTTTCTTTGGACATTCTCGGTGCCTTTCCACATTGGCATATTGCACCTATATGATACCTGACTTTGACAGCCTTCCGTTACTCCTCCGGTATGTTTGGGTAAATGTAAACCGTTTTTGGTTTACATTGCCGTGCCTTACGCCTCGCCATGCCGTGGATCGCTATTGCCCTCATTTGCATGGTGCAATACCGCACACAGTGTGTTTTGCATACCTACGCCGAGGCGGGGCGGTCCGCCCGGTAGTGCACGTGGAATTCATTCATACCTGAATCGCTAAGCAGCCATATTTGGCGTTATAACGCCGACGCTATGCTGGCGCCTGGCGCAAGGTTCATGAATCCCGGGGATAGATATAGATATATATATATATATATATATATATATATATATATATATATATATAGATATGTATATGTTCATCTATATATATATATATATATATATATATATATATATATATATATATATATATAAATATATATATTTATATATATATATGAGGGAGAGAGAGTGATAGTTATAGGATGACAGGCAGGACAGGTTATAATAAGGATGAATGTAATGCTGTAGGTACTTGTAAATGAAATATATCTGGAAAGAAAGACAGCAGTTAATGACACCATATTCATTAAGACTGGGATATGCTAAAGGTAGATGTTTGGAAGTACTTCTTCACAGAGAGAGTAATAACTCCTTGGAATGCTTTGCCTCAGCAAGTAGTAGTGTGACTCTTTAATTACAGATCTGAAATAAAAAACTTTGCATTATTAGAAGTGTGATGATAGTATGCAAAAGATGTCACAACTGCTAAATGGTTAAATACAGCTAGAAAGACTGAAATTTGTAGATATGGCAGAATGTAAATATCACTAAATAGCAGTATTAATTATTATCTTACATAGTTATATGTGCAGAAATTGTGTTATTCATCAAGATAACCTGCACTTTATCTCACATGAACATGTAGGTTTTATAATGATATTTGGACAGAAGCGACAAAGTCTTATAAGGAAACACAATGTAGTCTGGTCAGGTCTTTTTTGCACTCATCCCTATAAGACATGCCTTGATGTTTCCAGATCAATAGATGTGAATTATTTTTACAAATAAGAACGCTCAGGGTGTTTTTGTGAATATCACGAGTCTTTGTGGTAATACTCTGGGGAAAATACTTCCTTTAACAGTGATTAGAAAATGCCACTGCTTAATTTAATTTATGGTTTTAGGAATGCCGTAGTTTTCAGTGAAGCGTACAAAGAATATTTTAGGCATTTTACTACTGAAACAGTTCCTACTCTATATAGAAATGAAAGATACAAATATTACCAACTTGTGAACTTTTTTCCGTAATTTGAATGCCCTTACATGGATTTGTTTTCTTGAAAAAGGCAGGTTTATAGCAAAATTGCTAAAAATTCACTTGAAAGCAAGTCTTGTATGAGTGTATTTTATGAATAGGTAGATGTAATAATGCCTTTGAGTTGTTTGCCATTTACACGTTACCTGTCTCTTTCATTACTTTTTAGAGCAGATTTGTATTTCTCTCTGTCATTTCTGTTCCATCAGCCTCAGAGATCATTTGGTATTCAGAATGCTGATCATTGCGTCAAGCCAGAAAGGAATACTGAAATGATATAATTTACTTAGATTTCTATCATTAACTGCAAACCATAAAATTGCCAAGATTTGACCTTTGGGTCACATTTGCTATACTTATGAGCTGGATTTCCATAACATTTCACTGACTATATATCAGATGTTTTACTCAAATGTAGTTTAAATGCATTTCCTTCTTTCACTAGCTTGTTGATACAGTCTGGTCTTCAGCAGGCTTCATTAAGTTCTTTACTTTCTAGCTTCAGATCACTTGTAAGATTTGTTGTTACCTCAAAAATTTGCCTTGTTTTTCAAAAGTAATATTCTCCTGGATAGCAGCACTGAATGATGAACATTTGGAGCAGGTCAATGTAATGTGACCTCCGCCCAAAACAAAACAAACACCACACACACACACACACACACACACACACACACACACACACACACACACACACACACACACACACACACACACACACACACACACATATGCATGCACACAGGCACATACACACACACACACACACACACACACACACACACACACACACACACACACACACACACACACACAAACACACACACACACACACACACACACACACACACACCAAAGCACAATGTGCAGTGATGATGCTAATTTTTGGAGTGCGTTTGTTTTCTCTGTTAACAGAGAAATACATCACTAATACATCACTGCATGGGATATATAAACTCCCACCACACCTATGCATGTGTGCTCCATCATATGTGATTACAGCAGCTACCATCACTGGAGAGCACACCCTACCCAACTCACTGTAACGTTTTGGTGTTATGCATGCCCTACACCACAGAAACTGCCAGCAGAGATCTATTATCCTCTGCCCCAGGATAGGCATCACCCTTCCTCACCTGCCTTCCCATCAGTTACTGGAGATGTTAACCAAACTTGGGTTGCATTTATCTCTCTATTCCACGAGGAGGTTATTGCCATACAATTTTAAACTTAATATGCATTATTTACTATTCGCAAATACAGACCCATCACAAACATTTTGGCTTCACTGATGTTATAGTATACATGGTGCACCACAAATACTTGCCTAGCATTATGTTTACAATAAAAGATGGTATCCTTGGTAACAGTTCTCTTAAACCTATATAGAATTATAAGCTAAATACATAAAATGAGATTAGAACCAAAAGCTAATCAAGCATTGCATGGTCAAATCATTGTTTGTACTCACAAGGATATGCCATCAACAAGGAGATGTATCACAGCTGCTAGACATGACAGTCACATAGTAAATCAAATAAAGCATAATTTCAGCCTCTTGTTTTCTGATCTATTGCACTGTCAATGGGCCTACTTATGAAAACTATGATGGAAATGCTAATGTGCAAGTCTTGTGCTACTTTTATTTTCTTTCCAGTGTTTGAATATCTCTTACTAATTCCTGTAACATGACCAAATATCAATACACATTTTCCTCATGCTAGTTGGGCTTGCCCCACACCATGATTCTCAGATCTTGGAAGTGATTAAATCATTGAGAAACTAGAAGAAATCTCATTTGATTCACATTTACACTGTACCATTCTCCTCAATCTCAGAGCAACACTAATTAACTGAAACCATCAAAGAATAGTTTATTATACTTACTATCTGATTCAAAAACACTTGTTAAGTTAGTTAACCTGAATTTAACCACTGGCTTTGTCACTGAAGTTTGATTCACTGCAGTTTGGATGCCACTCCACAAGGGAGGTGACAGTACTGGCCCTGGAAATTGTAGGCTGATCAGCCTGATAATTCTTATTTGCAAAGCCATGGAACATATTGTAACTGACCTGATAAACTACAACATCAAAAATCTTATCAGGCTAGACCCACAACAGTTTTTTGTTTGTCAAGGATATAGCCTGTCTAATGAATCTGGTCAACTTCTTTGAAAGAGTAACACATGCTGTATAAAGTGGTTATCTATCCACAAGGCATACTTTGACCTGGACAAAGGGTTTGGCACTGCCCCTTCCCCATACTAGCATAGCTAGTAAGTGGAATGCAATACAAATAGACCCATATATGGTAACAAGGATAGAAAACTGGTTAAACGACAGAACCCATGCAGTGTGAGTAGCAGGTGCCTCATCGGAGGGTATGCAGGTGGTGTTCCGCAGGGACCTCCTTCATTTGGCATTTACTTTTTTGATGTACAGACTATAAAGCAAGACCTCTGGCTTACCATGTTTGCTAAAACTCCCAACTGAGAGTCATTGCCAAGTCTTTCTGTGATGCCCAAGGCCTTCAGCAAGAAATGAGTCATAAATATCTGACGAACAAGAAATGGACTTCAATTTAATGCCAGCAATTACAGTAGTGTCACATGTGGTAGATTATCTCTCCCCTCATCATACAACACAGGTAATAAATACCCCACTCCCAAAAGAAAATATTGTTAGAGACCTTGGAACCTGAGTTGACACTTCTCAGTGATCATCATATATTGACAGAAGGCAGAAAGTTCTTATTAGCACAGCAGATTGCAAAGGTAATGTCACCCAAATCTAAACAGGTCACCGTCCCCTAGTTAGCAATAATTAGACCAATTATTTAATACAATGCCCCCTTCTGAAGAAGTCTCTATCAGGAGATGAAAGCGCTAAAACCTCTTGTTCACAATAAATGGTTTCATATACTTTTGGCTAATACTGGTGTTATTTTTGCTAATACTGGTGTTCCTTTTTGGCGTCCTGGATTCCTGGATTCCTGGTTCATTTTGTTTTATTTTAACAGTTTGGCTGCTTACTTTTGTCTTTGGTTACATTTATGTAGTAATCCATATTATTCAATGTTTTAGTGGCCTAGATTTTAAAAAAGGTTTCAAGGAAACAGCGTTATTCAATGCAGGAGACCTATCTGCCTGAAGTAATAAAATCCATCTTTGTTCTGCTTCCTCTGCCTTATTCCTTATATCACCTCCTCTCTTACTTTTGTTTATTATTTCTAAAACCATAAAATTAAAAATATGCTTCTTATCTTCCTCTTCCACATGTTTTGCTAAAGCACTTGTGTCTTTTTTATTTTTTATGTCTCTAAGGTGTTCAAGGATGTGTTCCTTTAGACACCTATTGGTTTTGCCTACGTAAAAGGCTTGACATACAGTGCAGAAGCTGAAATAAACCAAGTTTTGTGTTCTACAGTCAGCATAAAAATCTATGGGCAGGATTCACGAAGCCTCCATGTAAGAGTTACAAGGTTTACACGGAGGCTGCAGTTAAACGGTGTGACATCAGCATGTCATGCATATGCATGAGCGCATGCCGAGACATACCTAAGGCTTACACGGTCTGTGGAAGACCGTAGGCGGCATGTCTGTAGGTCGAGCCCTGTAAACGGACATGCCCCCAGAAGAGTAAAAGTCCCAAAAGTAAACCCCCACGACAGAGCCCATGGAAATGTGAATAAACACAACACATGCCCCCACAGACTATGAACATAAAATATATAAATGAACATGTTATTTTTTTTTTTAAATTGTAAAGATGTTTGCCCATGAGTGCGCTCGTTTGCGCGGGCATGCCCGTAGCTCATCCACAGTTAGCAGTAAGTGGAAAAGCATATAAGAACTAACTATGCAAAGTAAGCCAAAAAGCAATAGCGTAGTGGTAGAGACGTTGGCTGAAGAGCAGGCAGTCATGGTTCGAGCCTCCACAACATAAAGTTTTATATTTAGTGAAATAAGCACAAAACAGGTCCCTGACATATATGTACACATATAAAATTATATTTCATGTAAAATGTAATGAAATAGGCTATTTTGAAGAAATGTGAGATAAAAGAATAAATATTGCCAGATGTGCCTATAGCTGAGCTACAGTTTAACAAGGTGAGTGCATCTGTCCGTAGGTGAGCAGTGGTTTAACAGGTGTAAAATCAGTGCTCAAAGGTGAGCAGTGGTTTAACAGGTGCAAAATGAGTGCCCGTAGGTGAGCAGAGGTTCAACATGCTGAAAATGTGTGCCCATGGCTGAGTTGAGCGTAATATGCGTGCTGACAGCCAAATGAGGTGTAAACCATCGTAACCCATTTGCGTGGAGCTGCGCACCGCGCCAACAAGCTAACCGACGGGCAACGTTGAGCAAGCTGTAACAAAACTGCCTTTACACAGACACACCCCCTAGCCTGTCTAGACAGTCAGAAAATATAAAAAGCAGTGGCCAGGTTCAAACCCAGGATACCATGCACCGTAGTCAAGGTACTGAACCACTAAGCCATGACAGCTTTACTTAGAAATGCAGTAATAGCAAATATATAGGAATGAATAGAAAGAGGAGAATGACAAAGCAGGTTCTGTGAAGCTGATACAATTCCAAAATGGCCAATCACAGATAAGTGTGGGAAAAACGGCATATATAAGCCCCATAGGTGGGAATACACAGCATAACCGATTGTAGAACTAACTTGCAGCCAGAATGTCAGGAGTAGATGAGGGTAGTTGCTTCCAAGCACAGAGGTGGGGCGTTGAGGAGTCCAGATATATGGTCTGGCTCCTTGTCCACAATCATGAGGCCCAACTCATGCAGGGCCAGGTCCTGTGGGGAGCATATAGGGCTGAGGCGTGGGACCGGTTCGCTCATGATCTCACCAGTGCCACAGGGATTCCAAGGACTGGTGAGCAGGTCCGTCACCACCATGCGGATCTGAAGAAATGTAAGCAGGACCAACTGAACCTTTGGAGCCAGGAGGCCCGGCAAATGCCCAAAGCCCCACTACTGAGTAAGTCACATCTAATTATGTATGTAAGAAATTAACCTAGCTGATATTATGGAGATGTGTATTCCAATATTACTTTATTTATATTACAGCTGCAGGTGTCCGTTCAGCGAACCGCAGAGCCTATGGCGATCGGCTGGTGCATTTGCGCCACCAGGCAGGTCAGTAATCCTCTCCCTGTAACTGTAAATAAATATAAAAGTATGACAGTTAGCAACAGAGTGCAGTGTAGTCACTAAGTAATAAAATGTGCAAGTATCAGTGTAAGAGTGATTGCAAGTATTGCTTGATCACAAAAGTGTGTTGCAGTCTGTAATCCAAACAGAAAAATGAAAATGTCTGAAATAAAGTCTGAAATAAAGATGCCCCACCTGTAATATAATTGTACACAACCTGCAGCATGCTGAAAGGTACAGCTGCAGAAGATGAGCAAATCACATGTGTGAAATATACCCCTGTTGAAATACTGAAACATGACAGAAGTGAGAATGTTGGAAAGGATTGCAATAACTACAGGTAAAACATGTCAATAAAGCCTAGAAGTAAGTACCATCCTGAATTGTAAAATTAAAACAAGTGAGAGAGTGTGAGAAAGAGTCATGAATCCACCAATAAAGTAGTAATAACCCCTGAATAAAGCATACTGCAGTTAGTACAGAATGAAATGAATGTGACAAGCAGAACCAAACTGCGAAATGTGTTCCAAATGTTCCTGCAGCTGGAATGTGTATCCCAAAATCTGGATATGTTGCTCTCAGTCTGCAATATGCAGATAGTATGATTGTCTGAAATACCAAACATCCACAGTTGTCTATAGCTATATAAAGCAAATGTAGCAGGATGATGTAGCTGAACACAGCCAGATATGAATGTGTATGAATAGAAATGAAAATGTATATTGATGTAGCAGTAACATTCCTATCACCAACTTGAAGTAGTTAGCACATAGGACACTGTAGGTAGAACTGTAGTGTGTATATATCTGCAACTATTAGAAATGTACAGCATATGTATTGGTATTTGAAGGTGTTAATTATATTTTCTTCACCCTACCCTATAACCGCATATAATCCATTCCACGTGAAATTGGTATGTGCAATCACAATTAACACCCCTGGACATTTGTCCTGTTGGGTCATACATATTTGCATGTACGTTGATGCATCTGCCCTGTTCATACATCCAAACCTGATGGCCTGTTGCCATCAGTCAACCCTGCATGTTGTTGGACTGTGTAATGCCGTCCAAATTATGCATGTGTTATGCTCGCTGTTCAATGGTGTGAATATCTGGGTGTTTGGGTAATGGGAATACTAATGCATGCTGTTACAACTAATTGCGAATGGTATTGTATGTTACTAACACAAACTGTCATGACATAATGCAAAACATAGGACGACAGGGAAGGCGGGTTCCAGCGGACCCACCTCTCCCACCTCAGCTGGCGAGTGCACCTGGCAGTAGTGCCCAGTCCGGACCCTCCTCCGGTGGCCCTGTGCCACCTGCAGGTGGAAGTGCTGCAGGGGATGGGGCTCATCCCCCCTCTGCAAGTGTGGCCGGGGGAGAACCACCACTTACCCTCCGTAGCGTCCGGACTGTGGTGCATAGGGAGATCCAGGAATCTGTTTTTGGGCCCCTACGCCAGCTTGAGGCACAGGTGGCATAACTAACGGGCATGCCTGTTGCCCGGCCTACACAGCCCCCAGCACAGCCCCGTCCTGGGCAGTGAAGGTATAGTAGCAACTGCCCATGGGTGGGGATATCAGTTCCACTGTTGCCATCTGTGGGCTCATGGGCTCTGGATATCCAAACATCCGTCCCCGTCAATTGTGTAACCCCCCACACGTGTCATACACCGCCCCTGTATGCGTCTTGTTTGTCTTGTCTGTTGACCTACCCAACCTACCTCCCCAGCTATACCAACTTCCTTTACCTGACATACCACTCTCACCTGAAATAAAAAAAATGAATAAATAAAAGGGCACTCTGTGCCCACAAAAAATTATGCCCCATACATAGCTGCCCATTTCGCACACATGTCTGCTGGACATGGAAACTGTCAATTACAATTGGCTGTACAACAAGTATTATTGTTGTCCTGACACCTCTCTCAGGGGTGGAAGATTTCAAATGTCACACCAAATTACAAACATATGCACAGCTGTTGCTGATGAAGAAATGGGCAGCTATGGGCCTTACCTACATCCCTCCTGCAAAACCCAAGCTTGTTTCCCTACTGTCTTACCCTCTTTGTGACCCCTTTTTCACCACTTTCCTGTCTCCCCATTTTCATTTCTTTCAAAGAAATTAGCGCGGGTGTGCGCTTGTGTGCGCGGAGCTGAATGCCAGTGCGCATGCGGGAGCTCCGTGCAAACCAGCGCTAACCCGGTTACAACTGCTTAAAAGTGCCTTAGTCACTCTGAATGACAGGTCTTGTAGTCAGTTCAAAAGCAAAATAAAATCCCACTATCAGTCCCGAACCCAGGACCTTGGAAACAGTAGTCTGCATGACTTACCACTAAGCCATGATTGTTATATAAGAACATTGTGCTACAATAAATATATCATGTAATAGTAGGAATGAATGTAAAGGGAATATAGGATGTGTAGTACACAAAGCATGTCATGTATATTTACTGTCAAATCTAGCGGATTTCTATAATAGTAGTGTGTGAACAGAAACAGCCATGCTAGTTGGTAGCTAGTAGGTAATAATGTCAGTTATTATACATATATAAATATATGTATGTATATATATATATATATATATATATATATATATATATATATATATATATATAGTTGTAGGTGTCAGTGTACATACACACTTAGTACAGGAAACAGGAGAGATGAATGGAGAAATGTTAATCTACAACACAGCCTGAATTATGAGAGAGATACTAACCTTTACACTCACAGAACAGTGTCCACAGCATACCAGCATGGTCCCCGCCCTTACAATCTGAAAGGGCAATGCCTATCTCACATACCCTTTTATAGCACTGTCCTGAAATCACAGTGAGAACTGCAATCAGTACACAACTGGCTGCATGCAATTAGCAAATGCTGGCTAACAACTAGTGCAGAGGCCATCACATGGACATATGCAGATACCTACAAAAGCATCCTGTACTCCCAGTCCACGCATGCAGTACTTCCATTGCACCATCTGGAGGAAGAGAGAGAGAGAGAGAGAGAGAGAGAGAAAGAAAAAACAAAAATAAAAACACAAACAAAAACTACACTGAAGACAACCTAAGTTGAAGCTGTCATTATTGTCAGTATCAAGCTGGGCTAGCAGCAGCAGGAACATATACTAACGGTAATGCAACCAGCTGCGACAAACACAGGTAATGTAAAGTAACAATTTAGTAGTCTACATACTGTGAACCCTCCATATGTGTTATTGGTCTGTATCTATATGTACGTCTATGTGATAAGTTGTGTGTACATTGTTTTACCCAAAGGGGATGACTATACATTTCATGCCATTCAGTGTTAGGTCATGATTTAGGCACCAGTTGTCCGTTTCAGTGAGGCCTGTCTGTAGGATGTGTGTGTCAGCTGGTGTATCGACTATGGTGCTTAGTTTGCAGTCATCTGGGAACTTTGTCATCCACAACCCGCCCATGTTTGCTTTCACATCTGAGAAGTAAATGCCAAACAAGAGGGGTCCTAGGACAGAGCCCTGTGGGATACCACTTGTGACCGACTTTGAGTGTGACATGGCTCCCGCAAATTTGACTGTATGGATTCTGTTGTTCAACCAGTTGTCAACCCATCATGTGACATATGTATTAACACTTAAGCTGATGAGCTTGTCTATGATGCCTGAGTGGAGTATTGTGTTGAAGACCTTAGGCAAGTCCAGGTAGGCTGTATGGACTTCTTTGCCCCCATCAATGGCTGTAGTGACTGTTTTGAAAAAGTCAACCAGGTTCAAAAGCCAGGATCAGCCCTTCAAAAAGGCAAACTGGGTGGGATCAAGTGTCTGTAGGTCCCCAATATCACTGTATATGAGTTCCATAATGAATATTTCCATAGCTTTGCAGACCAGGCTGGTTAAGCTTATGGGGCGGTAGTTCCCAGGGTCAGTAGAGGTGCCTCCTTTGTGGAGTGGGACCACTGTTGCTGTACGCCAGTGTTCAGGCACATATCCCGTAGTAAGGCTAAGGTTAAATATCAGTTTCATATGCGGTTGCAGCTCCTCTTGGAGTTCACGTAGCACACAGCCAGGGATTCCATCAGGTCACATTGATGCTGTGTGTTCTGCTATGCTGAGGGCAGCCCTCACCTGGACATCTGAGATGACAGGGAGGTTACATTCAGCTGTGATAAGTATTTCTTCTTTTGGGGGAGAGGGAGAGGGGATATTTGCACTGAACCTGTCTGCATGAATGTTGCCAATACCTGTGGGTTCAGTGAATTTCATGTAGTTGTGTACTAACTCGGAGCATATCTGAGGCTTTTGGTCCATGTGTCTAACAAAACTGAAGAAGGCCTTGTGGTTATCTATAGTGTCCTTGGCCATTTCTCTCTCAGAGTTGTCCTTGGATGTTGTTATGAGAGAACTTAGCTTATTACTAGTGCTGACCACAGATGCCTTCCCTTTATGTGATTCTGCTCTGTCCTGCAGTAGCCTCCTTCTATCGTTATACAATTTGTCTTTGGCTGGGGTCCACCAGACAGGATGCCTAACCTTTGTGCATAGGGTCTGGGTTAGAATTGTGTTTGCATGTTCCATGCATTCTTCGGGATGTCCGTGGGAAGCATTTGCAAAGGGGTCAGCATTGTGTGTTGTGGCTTCCACTGGCCCAGTGGGCTGCATGAATACCATCTCAGTCCTAACAAGTGAAAATCTGTCTATTCACATATATATCAAAGTAGTCTACTGTGCTGGTGGTGGTGGTGGGATATGTATATCCAGGCTGATTATTTTGATTCCAGATCACACTAGTGGATGACGTTCCAAATACAGTACCTTGTTATGAACCCCCAGAGTGAGGTGGTGCATTGGGCCTGTCTCAGTGTGCTGACTGATGGGGCTTGGTACCCTGTTGTATGGAATGTGGCAGGTATTGTTGCACATGTGTTGGCTGAGCACTGATATCTGGTCATGTACATGTGTATCCATCAAGAGACACACACGTGCTACATATGGGAGTAGTAGTATATCACTACGGTTGAGTATCATGTATAGTATGTGTGCCATATTTTGCTGTCATAGTTTTCTGATATCCTGTTTGTGTTCCTTTCAGGGACATGGCGCGTCAGCGAAATCCTGCCTACTCTGCTGCAGAAGATGAAGAGATACACCACAGCCTGGTGCGGGATTATGACATACTGTTTTCCCGCACCAGCCAGAATCAGCAGAAGAGGGCTGCACTGTGGAAAGACCTTGTCCGTAGGGTAAATGACATTGGCATGCATAATAGGACATATGAGCAGGTACAACATCACTGCAGTGATTTAATCAGAAATGTCTGTCAGTGTGCATTGGATATCCACAGGCAACGTGTTGTCACAGGAGGTGGGGTGGCCACACATCCCCCCTCACCAGACTGGAGGGGCTACTCCTAAGTGTTGTGGCTCCAGCCCAGGAACATCAACAGCAACACACCGGCATTATGATGGAGGCTGGAGCCACACAGCAACATGACATGGAGCGTGCAGGTAATATGCCATATGTACACTTGACTGTTCTGTACACTGTTAGTTTATGCATGTGTAAAGCTTGTCCTTGGTATGTAGCTGTCAACATAGTATGTAATTGTGCAGGTGTGATATTGCCAATATCAGCAGCTGACATGTGAAAGGCAACTGTTTTACTACTGAACAGTATCATACGCAGTATCAATGGCACAGTTGTGCCCACTGACATTAATCCCCTCATTTCTGCAGGTCCCTCCGGTGTTACAGCAAGGCAGACCATCCATGCTGGTGAGTGTGTTTTAACAATACCTATAATAGTCCTGATAGTGCTAGTAATAATATTGAAACTCAGTAGTGCTCTGTGTGTATACTGCGGGGTGTGCATGTGTGCATGTGTGCCTGTGTCCATGTGTGCATGTGTGCATGTGTCCACGTGTGCATGTGTGCCTGTGTGCCTGTGTGCATGTGTGCATGTGTGTATGTGTGCCTGTGTCCACGTGTGCATGTGTGCATGTGTCCACGTGTGCATGTGTGCATGTGTGCACATGTGCACATGTGCATGTGTGCCTGTGTGCATGTGTGCCTGTGTGCATGTGTGCATGTGTGCCTGTGTCCACGTGTGCATGTGTGCACGTGTGCATGTGTGCATGTGTCCACGTGTGCATGTGTGCATGTGTGCCTGTGTCCATGTGTGCATGTGTGCATTTGTGCATGTGTGCATCACTGGTAACATTGTGTAGACATTGTAAACTGTGTTTCCTGTCTTCCTCCCACAGGTTCTGGTGCTGCTCTGGTGTCCTGCAGCAGGGAACCTGAATCTGGTGTCACAGGTACTGATAATGATGATATCTGTGTAATGGCACAGGAAGGTGTGTCAGGGTCCGTCATTGTTCAGCCAATTGACAGTACACAGCTGTCAACCCCATCATTGCGCACAGTCATCCTGCTAGTACATCCTATGTCACCAATATCCCTAGGTGATGGACTGGATACAGTGGGCATTGACCAGGGTAATGTGGTATCTGTGGCACATGCTTCCCCACACAGCAGCCATGGGCAGGGTCCTGCGATGGTACCACACAGACAGTTGCCCATGGGTTCTCGTGAGAGCATCCGTGGGCATACTGCCTCTGGCAGAAGTGCCCAAAGAGGACTGTCAACCTCAGCTATGTTTCGGGCTGTCATGCAGGCATGGTCACGTATGGAAAGGCTGAGAGCATGTCACACATCCATGACTGACAGTAAGCGTGACATCGCGGATGCTATCCGTAATTTCACCGATGTCATAGACAGACGTTGTGGGGACATATTACAGCAGTTCCACAACTACATGTCCATGAGCCAGGGCAATGGTGGACGGTTGCGGCATCGACGTGGCCGTATGCCAGCAACAGCAGCAGCTGGCAGTTGGCACAGATGACAACAGGCCTGCGGACACCTCCATAGTGTGAGCAGTATCCCCAGCAATGCTGGGTCTGTGCTGTCATCAGACCACCCGAGGAGACCACATACATGAGGCTCTGGACAGTCCCAACAGGGACCTGTGCCCAGTCAATGAACACCCACTTCTGATGACAGTACCCAGTCTGGCTTAGTACCGGATATGGTCCTTAGCAACCCTGCCAGGCACAGGTACCATGTCCGTGGCCACAGACACTGATCTGTATGACCTGCCAGGTGCAGTCTGTGGCTGTCCACAAACCCCAGTATATGGCAGCCATGTGGTGGAACTGTGTGCATGCATACACACATGCAAAATGTTAACACCTAGGGCTACCACATACACGCACACACTGCACCAACAGTGCCCCACCCTGTACTGCTGTCCCTCACCAACACACATACATGTCAATTGGTGGTATCAGTGGCAGACTCAGGCATACCTAGTTAACACCCTGTGCATATGATGAAACTGTGCCACCTCCTGCAATCTTCATCAGTGCAGGAACAGGTTAACATGTGGAGGATGCACAGGATGACTACATAGAAGTGTATTACTAGTATCATGTTGGTAACAGTACAGTGTGCTGATATGATTGTGTGTATATCCCAGCATGCCTGATGCAGTAACTGTATGACTGTCCTGAATTGTTATCTACACCCATAGTACGTACCATAGTGTAACAGCTGCACATTATTGCATACCGGTGGTAAGGATGTCAACAGATAGCCACATACATAGGTAGCACAGGGGAGAAGGTAATGCAAGTAGTGATACGCAATGATGGACATGTACACTAATGGTGGCATGTTGCCCACAACGACTATGCAATGTCGATGTTTGCGCATGTTGATATTTGTGCGGTACCACTTTAATTTAAATTAAATTAAATATTAAATAATATCAGTTTTACCACGGACATCTGAGCTGTGCATTCCTGGGTACATGTTTATAGTGCCTGCATATTTGCACTGTTACCTACTGGAAGTGGTACCCCTTCTTTGTTGTACAATGGACTACTTTCAGCCCTGCTTACTGTAGCTTTGTTTGCATGCATGTGTGCTTGAGCTTCCCTGGAACACTGATTCCACCTGCAATGCAGATTTACAGAGCTTCTGTGGATTCCTAGTGACATCTGTATAGCATACTATACGTATGTCAATGTCTCACTTGACAAAACGTCATTGTCTGTCCTGTTCGCATGTATGTTGCCTGTGACACATTGCATATGACTTCCCTGGCATTTGCCCACGTGTGCAGTTATAAATGCCAGCGCTATGAAATCAGAAGCAGTACACCCACACATACTCACCTTCAGTATGTTGTTCCCCATTGGCCCTATGTGTTGGTAATCACCATGGCAATCACACTACTATCGTAGCATGTGCAAATGTAACCTGTGAATGACCTCTATGGTCTAGTTGTGGTATATGTGAGTCATGTGGCAATGTCACAGCTGCCACATTTATGCAGTCAACCCTCTCCCCTGGCCAGGAACGTACAACACATGTGTGAGATGCAACCACATAGCCAATCTGGGGACTGAGCACTCTGAACCCAGTACTGCCATACCCTGTTAGGTGGCATGACATACTACAGTGACTACAATACCAGTTAGACATAGACCTGCACTGACAGCAATCCAAACACATGAACACACTGGGACATACTTGGAGCCTCAGAATAGCATCCTGCCTGAGCATCACACACCTCTGCAGCTGGCACACAGGCATACATTAAGTCGGAACAGAGCACATGCCACACATGGCACACACATCCCATGTGCCAAACACTCACAGCCTGTAGGGCTACACAACACACCTGCTACAGATGTGTCAGGTACCTCTCTTGGCCGGTGCAGTGGGGTCCCACTCAACAGGCTGTACATGGTGAAGGTCACAGTGATATTCCTGTGGGGCACAATGGTCCACCACATAACACATGCATACAGGTCAGTCAGAGGCATGGACACATATGACTCAGTCATTGTCCATGCCACTATGGATGACCTGTAATGTACCTCCCTGGACTACATGATAGGAAACATAGATGGGCTCTCTCAGCATGTGGCACGGGCTGGTATGAGCCTGACCTTGGTTGCCATCATACCCTCACCAGGTATGCTACCACAATGTGTAGGAAGGGTGTTCTATGTCTACATTCTGCTCAATCTCCAATGTCATTCATAGAGTATCCAATGGCCATCAGCGTGTGCTTACATGCTAGGGTAGCCACAATGATTTGCGAGGGGCAGCTTGCACGTGTCACCCATGGGCCATTGTATATTGGCAAAGCCTCTTCATACACACATAGTGCCTTTTGCTGCAGGACACAGTTTACATAGCCACCTCCGTGGGTATCACATGGGATAGGACACTAACAGTAATGCTACACAACACCAGCAGTGTACACCGCAAGATGCATGCACTGGACACTGTTCTCAGCACAGTAAACTGCAATATCTGTGCAGTAACAGATTCCTGATTCATGGCTCACAGGTGCAACCCATCACTGCCAGGTTATACCTCATACCATGCCTGTCATCCCCTACACATGTACCACACATGAACAGGGGGGAGGAATCTCAAGGCACCACAGATACACACACCTCTAGGTTGTTGGCACAGCACAAAGCATCAGGGCCTATCCATGTGCAGCTAACAGTGTGTTGCACTGCCTTCTGGTTCATAGCCTGGCACACACAACCCTCCCATACACAGGAAACCCACCTGTCCTCCCTAACAACACTGGGAATATGATGGTCTCTAGATATGTCTTTATATGGCCGGACTGCATCCAGCCAAACATTGTGTGTGAGCATTACTGTAGCTACAACACATTAGCTGAAAGGTTCCCAGCATGTAGTCACTGAATTGCAGTGGAACAACATGTTACCACTCCCACAACAGGTGGGGACATGCAGCACCTGTTCATCGACTACATGTAGTCTATATGGCCCAGACCAGATGTGTATCCCCCGCTGTTAGGATGATACCATATACAACTCACACTGTATATACACATACCGCATGCAGACGCTGCACAGTAAGACACAGTCATAATGTTATGCAGTGCAAATACCATTTATTCACTTGAGGCACGTGTCAGACATGGGAACTATTGAAGGTCACAGGTATATATGTGTATGTGTCACACACATACATCATGTGTGCATTGCCATTGCTGGTTTAAGCAATGTCATGCATTGTTATGAACACCAACCCACACATGGGCATTTTGTGTGACACAAACACCCGTGGCAGTTGTGGACTTCCAAAACATACCTATCTGTGCTCTGACAGTAGTAATAGACCCAGTAGCGGAGCGCACTATTTGCATTACTGGGTGATTAGACCTGTTTGGCTGTACTGATAGTGTGGTGACATCACCTGTGTTTACTGGGAGGATATGCAGCATCTGGTGTATTGTAGTAGTTGCCAAAAGGAGCTGTTCTCTCACACTTGCAATTACAGAGACCCTATTACCCCCCACCCCCACACCCCTACACACACTTGCCGGATTCAAGCCCCTATCTAATGACATGTGAGAGAGATGCATTAGCAGAGTGCGCTATTCGAGCTACTGGGAGGTTCCTCTTTTCTGGCTGTACTTATAGGGTGCTGACATCATCAGTGTTTGGAAAGGGTAATGTGCATCATGTAGTGTGTTCTAGTTGCCATAAGGGACATTTCTTTCATACAGACTTGCACACACACTGGGCATTGGCAGGATTTAAACCCCTACCTAATTATGTCATGACACTCGAGACAGACGCATTAGGAGAGTGCACTATTTGCATTACTGTGAGGTTTTCTTTTTCCTGCTGTACATATAGGGTGCTGACATCATCAGTGTTTAGAAAGGGGAATGTGCATCCTGTAGTGTGTTCTCCTAGTTGCCAAAAGGGACATTTCTTTCATACAGACTTGCACACCCACTAACCCCCCTCCACACACACTGGGCATTTGCAGGATTCAAAACCCTACCTAACTATGTTATGACACTCAAGATGGACGCATTAGCAGAGCTCCCTATTTGCATTACTGGGAGGTTTTCCTTCTCTTGCTGTACTTATAGGGTGCTGACATCATCAGTGTTTAGAAAGGGGAATGTACATCCTGTAGTGTGTTCTCCTAGTTGCCAAAAGGGACATTTCTTTCATACAGACTTGCACACACACTAACCCCCCTCCACACACACTGGGCATTTGCAAGATTCAAACCCCTACCTAACTATGTTATGACATGCAAGACAGATGCATTAGCAGAGCATGCTATTTGTATTACTGAGAGGTTTTCCTTCTCCTGCTGTACTTATAGGGTGCTGACATCATCAGTGTTTAGAAAGGGGAATGTGCATCCTGTAGTGTGTTCTCCTAGTTGCCAAAAGGGACATTTCTTTCATACAGACTTGCACACACATTAACCCCCCCTCCACACACACTGGGCATTTGCATGATTCAAACCCCTACCTAACTATGTTATGTCACTCAAGATGGACGCATTAGCGGCGCGCACTATTCACATTACTGGCAGGATTTCCTTCTCCTGCTTTACTTATAGGGTGCTGACATCATCAGTGTTTAGAAAGGGGAATGTGCATCCTGTAGTGTGTTGTCCCACTTGCCAAAAGGGACATTTTCCTCACACACACAACAACCCTGCTCACCCACACACACACACACACACACACACTGAGCATTTGCAGGGTTCAAACACCTACCTACCTATATTATGGCACTTGAGGGGGACGCATTAGCAGAGAGCGCTATCCGAATTAGTGGGCATCTGTTCTGCACCTGCAGTATTTATAGGGTGCTGACATCATTATTTCTACAGAGGTATGTAAATCTAGTACTACCTGTCAGGTGGGGGAATGCATATATATGCATTTGCAGCCACCTACTTCAGGGTCAGATATGCACATCACACTGGCAGGTTATGTTCTATACCATGCTTCGTGACCACAGGACCTGTAACACACAACGCAACCAGTCCAGACCACCCCTCCCACATCCAGGACACACACTTTGCTTCCCTGGGAACAGTGCCAGGATATGCAGGTGTTCACATATACCATTCCAGTTGTTAGCGTCAGGTACAGGCATATTGTGTGTGGGAACTACTCAGGCCTCTACAACATTACCCTACAGCCACTACAATTTGTGAGTCCATGTGCTATGGCAGACCACTCACCACAGCCACAAGGGGGAATACATATTGCACCTGACCATCTGCAACATGGGTACTCACTGTTCCACACCAGAGGTAGACCACCATTGTTGATATCTGACCATACCCACCTTTCCCTGGACATCCATATCTCATCCCCACCCCCAGGCAAGGTTGTCACTGCAAACAAACTGTATTTATCACAAGCAGACTTTACACTTGTGAAGACTGGGGTGGAAGACTTCAAAGTACCCATGTTGGGGGAGTATACTGGCCACTCTGCATAATCCTTGACAATTGCATTCTATGAGCATGTGGAAGGTTTGCATTGCTCATGCTATCCCAAATATACCCATGACTGCTCCACAACAGGACACCTGTCAGGTGTACACCAGCCATGTATGAGCTGTCCAACAGACAGAGTGAGCTAATACATTGCAGAGCAGTAGCCCACAGAGGGAGGACAACTCTGAACAGTACTGGCACGACACTTCAATCCCACATAATCATCACGACACAGTGTTGACAGTGAAATTGTCCAGACAATGCAGATAAGTCTCCCCTCAGTCTGTTATTGATGCCCACTTAAAGTTAGAGGTCCTCAGCAACCCTCTTCCAGCACACACCAACAACATGGATGTGGCTTAGCACATTCAAACCCTGGGATCTCCACTGTGTCCCTGCTTGACAGAGGCAGAGCACACTAGCCTCACACAGTGCCTTATGTGACATACTTTACAGTGCACAGTAGCCTACTGTACTGGGGAGGCAGATGCCAAGCACACTCTGGCTAAGCTGTCATTCCCTAGGGCAAACAGCCTAGTGTTGACCTCTACACCCATATGTTTAATTGTCAGATGCACATTATTTGTTGCTGATAGACTGTTTGCAGGTCTTTATTGCCATAGCATTCCCTGTTTGTATGAACAACGTGTGCATCTGTGGAAGATGTTTGCATATGGGAGGGATCCACTATATGACATATGTCTCTGTAGTCATTTAACTGTGTGCACTGGGCAGATTGCTGTAATGTGGTTGGTTCCTGGAATAACACGTACACATACCAGATATGTGTGGTCAACTGCTAAACTGAGATTTGGCCTAAGTGTGTGAGCATGCCCAGTTTAGCCTTCCCATGGCATGTTGCCTGACATATGTCTCATTTATCAAAGTGTGCGAGCATGCCCAGTGTGTGCTTTCCATATGTTGAACTCTGCAGCCCACCACATTTGTGGATGAGTCTGAACTTCAACAATATCTCCCGTTTATGGTTGTGTGTTGTGTGTCATGGTGTGTAGTTACTGTCCAACTGCTTTGTGTGTGAACACAACAGGGATTATACTGTGCCTGCAGGGTTTGCATGGGATACTTTGCATACAGTTGTCAGCATCATTTCATACTGACCTAACACTGTAGTACCGTATAGTGTACTGGTTCAGTACTTTCACTGTGGTGGACAGTATCCTGGGCTTTAGTCCTATCACTGCTTTACATTTCCATAGTGAGCACAACAGCCTGGTTAGGGGCCAGTTGTGCACATCTGACCATGTTGCATTATGTTCAGATATGAACTACTTATACCAGGCTTTTCCAACATTGGTAGTGTATTCCACAACATAGGTGTACATTGGCAAACAGTGGCGATGTGCCATAGGCCATTTCTAATCCTAGTAGGAGAGTGTGTTTGTCCTTCGACACACATTGTAAGTGGAGTTTGCCATAACATATGTCATGGGTAGTATACTGTGCCTCCATCTACCTGTGACATAACAGTGATACCCAGGGTAAACCTACCATCTCCCATCCACTCATCATGATTCCTCTTGAGGAGAATCGATGAGTGACTCTATGGATAACCTGTACTGGGAGTTTACTCATGAGTGTGTGTGGCTTCTGTGTTATGGATCATGCAGTACAGCTTGTCCTATGTATGTCAGTGCTGGGGTTCAGTTCTCTCATGTGCATAGCTCACTGCCATTCAGATTGTACAAGGTGCAGCATGTTCATTGATTCCAGCTTGGACATGGCTTTATACATCAGGCACAGCTTGCCTCTGGGTGGGCAGTATGGCAGTGTGTGGAGCTGCAGTTTGTTTAATCAGGCAACACATGGCATCTGTTCAAGCTCTTTAATACTCCTGGTTAGATACTGTTGGGGACTTTACAGTTGATGGAGGCGTCTGCTGAGGTACATCACACAGGGGTTATTGTAGTCAATTATAACGCTGATGAAGGATGACTGCAGAGCCACAATGACCTCCCCTTATCTAGATCTGACAACCTTCATGATTAGGTGGGTATATGGTATGTTTCTGTGAACACTACAGCCACATGTTTGTCCAATGCAGGATATCTATCACCTTGTGTCCCCAGGTCTCTCATTATATGTTAGGTACGTAATGGGTTAACACCTATGTGGTAATTGGTGGGCACGTACTGTATATCCATGGGGGTTGACTATACACTTTTCTGCAATTAGCTTGCTGACATGGCTATGGCACCAGTTGTCTGTTTCTATGTGGCACTTTTGTGGGATGCTTGTGTCAGCTGGAGGGTCAGATATGGTGGGCAGTTTGTAGTCCTCTGCATACATGTTCAGACACAGTCCTTCCATGTTGGCCTGTACCTATGGGACATATATACCAAACGAGGGAGGTCCCAGGACCAAGCCTTGTGGGGTGCCACTTATATCTGGTTTGTAGTCTGACATGGCTGCAGCATGTCTGACCATGTCAGTTCTGTCCTTGGTCTGGTTTGCAACCCATCTACTGACATAGGGGTTTATATTTCAGCTGGTGAGCATATCTATAATGAACACGTAGGATATTGTATGGAAGCATTTGCAAGGTCCAGCTACGCTGTATGGACCACATTGCCCTCATCAGTGACCTTAATGACTGTTTCAAATGAGGCAGACATGTTTAGGGGCAGGATCTGCACTTCAGAAAGCCACACTGGGTAGGGTCCAGTGTCAGTAGGTCCCCAATATCTTTATGTCTGCGGTACATGCTGATCCTTTCCATAGCTGTGCAGACCAAGCTAGTCAGGATTATGAGGTGGTAGTTTGCAGTATCCATTCAGGCAACACCTTTGTTGAGAAGGACCACTGCTGTTGTACACTGATCTTTGGGTACATATCCTGTGGTAAGGCTGACATTGAGCAGTAGTGTGATTTGGCATTCCATTCTTCTTGGAGTCCATGTTGGACTCAGCCCAGGACACCATCTCATACCATTGCTGCTGTGTGTTTTGCTTTGTAGATGCTGGCTGTTACCTCAGCATCTGCAATGTCAGGGGGCCAGCAGTCTGCTGGGATAGATATTTTGCATTCTGGGGGGGGGGGGGGTTTGCACTACACCTGTCAGGTTGTATGTTGACAATATGTGTGTGTGTTTGGTATGTTGTTTGTAATATTTGTGTGATTCAGAGCATATCTGTGAATTACCAACACAGTTCCTACCATCAGTTGAGTACGCCTTGGGATTATCCTTAGTGTCCTGTACAATTTGTATCTTCATAGGTACATAGGTTCATACTAGGCTATCCACCCTAGGGCATTTGTAAGCCTAGCCAGAGTGTGTGTGTCTTTCACTGCCCCTTGCTATGTGAACATTATGGCCATTTATGATTTACTTTACTGTGCCTCTGTCTGGACATGACACAGTGACGACCCCCAGTGTACATCTACGATCATCCATCCACTTGGCAATATTCCTGTTGAAGAGTGTCAGTGAGGGGCTCTGCCTAACATGGAGTGGGATTCTGTTCCAGGGTGTGGGGAGCCTCTGGCTTATGTATCTGTCCCTCCAGCACATCCTATTTCATTATGTGTTGAGGTTGACATCTCTCACTCTCACAGCTCTAATGGCTTTGAGTTTTCTGGGATGGAGCATGTCCATTACTCCTGTGTTGGACATGGCCTTGTACAACAGACATACAATGCCTCTGTGTAGGCAGTATGTGACTGCATTCAGCTGGGGTGTCTACAGCCAGGCAGCAAATGACATATATTTGAGACCCTTTATCCTCTTGGTGAGGTACCTTTGATGTCTTTCTAACTGCTTCAGGTGTCAGGTAAGGTACATCCCAAATGAGGCATTGTACTAGATTATGGGTCTGATAAGAGAACAGTACAGGGGCACAATGACCTCTGTTGACGTAGATGTGAATCCTTTCATGATACGGTGTCCAATATAGACAGTCTTCCTAGCCACATTGGCAATGTGAGTGTCACATAACAGGTTACTGTCCACTTGTGTCCCTAGGTTCCTGATTACTCCTTCCATACATAATGGTTTACCACCTATGTGGTAATTTGTGAGTACCTTGTTTGGTATTTGGTGGGACATTCATACTGTCCAGTGTCTTCAGGACATCTGGGTGGGGTTCCTGTGTATGAGAGTGTGGTCTGTAGCATGCTACAGACTGTACAGCAGTTTTGCCTATGGTTAGGTGCACATGGGTGGTCTCTGATGCTTCGTGCATTGTCAGTTACCTGAACGTATGGGTGTCTGTGCTGAATATGGATACTCCCCCTCCTTTTATGTTTTGGTCCAGGTTTTGGGGCCATAAAGCATGATATTCTGTATAACCTGGTAGTGCTGGTGTGCTGTCAGTAGGCTTGCAGCAGGTTTCTGTCACTGCACAGACATTGATGTTCTCCATACTGGGGAGGGCCTCAAGAGCATGCATATTGCGGTTTACACATCTGGCATTGGTCAGCATTACCCTTATGTTTCTTACCACTTATGTTTTCTAGGGTGGTGGGTTAGTCTTTTCAGCCTTTCCTACATAAGGCTCTATGGAGGTGGCAAAAGCCTTATCCAATATCCAGACGCCCAGGGGTAACAGGTGCAAGCCATCCCTGGAACAGCAGCATGGCTTGTCATGCATGACATCCCAAGCAGACAGACATTAGATCCTCTTGGAATGACAGCAGTAATTGTGCCATCTGTTAAAGCTGATCATTCTGTGTTTGTACTGTGGCATCATTCTTGGTGAAGGTAGAATGCTGCAAACGGGCAGTGTCATACCGGCCTGGAGTACATACTCAGAGAGCTCATCTATGTCTCTTTTCATGTAGCCCAGGGAGGTACATCTCAGGTCATTCACACCAGCATGGACAATGACTGCATCATATTTCTACTTGCTTTGGGGTGACCTGCATACTTGTGTTATGTGGTGTATTGTAGCAGCCTACAGGCAGCTTACTGTACCCTTTCCCTTTTTCAGTCTGGTGAGTGGGACAGCAGTGTGTCTGCCTATAGAGTCACCTATTACAACTGTATCAGGCATGTTGTTTCTCCTTCTGGCCTGTGACTGTTTGGCACACCAGCTTTGTGTGCTATGTCTTGCATGTGCTATGTTTGGAGGTTGTGGTTGCTTGGGGGTCTGGTTTGGAGGCCTCTGTTGGTGTAGTGTGTTTGTAATTAGGGCCTCCGGGAATGTTTTCCTGTGTTTATGTGTTTGGTTTGCAGTTGTGATAGGTCTATGTGGGACTGGGTTTGTGGTGTGTGTGTGGTTACCTTCTCCTCCTGACTAGTTTTGGCAGTACTGAGTTGAGGGAGCTCAGCCTCTGGTTTGGATAACTGGTTGCATCTCTCACATATATTTGTATTTCTTAGGGGGGTGTTGAGGGTTGTCTGTGTACTTGGGGCAGGTGTAACATTGCCTCAGGATTCACAGATTCAACTTGTTGTAGCTGGCCTTAGTGGATTGTATGTGTGGGCATAATTTATTGCCATACTACTGATCAGTGATTACTTCCCTTTTTATGTTTGCTCTATCATGTAGTAGCTTCCTCATTCTCTTGCATGGTTTGGTAATGGCTGGAGTCCAGCATGCCAGATGCCTGCATGTATGGCATTGTGTCTTGTTGTTATTTGTGATTGCATATTCCAAGCATTCCTGGCTGGGTTCAGGGAATGCCTGTATAACAGGTTCTGAGGTGTGGCCCATATTTTGCACCTGCATAGGGCCTTTAATGGATTACACATCATTTTGGAGGGGTACAACGTATGCTTTACACATGTTTTATACTGTGGTTTTCTGTCCAGGGACTGTGGTCAGGATGTGTATATCCAGTGTGATTACTCTATGGTCTGGTCTTACCAGTGAGGGATACACTTCTCATCTTGCCATTCAGTATCCATGTTGCTGATTATCACATCCAGTATGCTTACCCCTCTTGTGGGAGTGGTACGTTGTTCCTGGGCATTTTGGTTTATGGATTCTAGGAACCTTTCTCATACAGTGTTGGAGCTAGTATAATGCTCCCAGTCTATGTCTGGGTATTTTTAGTCAACCAATATAATGTGGTTTGGGGGGCTTGATATATTCATGTATTCCAACATAGGCCAGGTGCAGTTCCTGGTGTTAGGATGGTAGTCTGTTGCAGGCTGTAAACTGGGAAGCAGTTTTAGCCACTGTTACATGACCATGGCTAGTCTATGCTGCTTCTTGGTGTGGTCCCAACATGGGGGTGTGGTTATCCTTGACAATTATTGCTAGTCACCCTCCTTTTGTAGCTTGTTCCATGTTTTGAGGCTGTACAGCACAGTATGAGGTGTAACCTGGTATTGTTCGGGTGCTGTTGTGAGTCTTGACCCAGTTTTCTGTTACAGGACAGATATCAACCTTCTTCATACTGGGCGAGTTTACACTGCACGCATCTTGCTTTTTAGACTTCTGGCATTGGGTAGCATTACATCTAGGTTCTTATCCCTTGTGGTACCTATGGGGGTGGGTTTGTGTTTTGAGCCTTACCTATTCAGGGCACGCTGTGGGTAATGACAGCCTTTGCCAGTATCCATGAGGCCTGGACTGATAGGTGCATGCCATCCCTAGCAGGAGGAGCATCATGTCATGCTCAGCATGTCATCCCAGGCTGGCACACATTGGATCCCCTTTGACTAACTGCAATACTTCAGCCAATTATTGCGATTGATCATCCCATCATCATATTGTGGCATCATGCTTGGTGAGGGTAGGATGTTAGTCAGGGTCCTCAAGTGTGCATATACTACATGGTGTTACATTACTTAACACATGGCATTCATGCCTCAGGTGGTGCTGCAGGGTTGCCTCTGTCAGATGCACATATTACACTCCCTGTACATGTTTGAGAGCAGGTTATGTCATTTTAGGCATCCTTGTTTTTATATGAGTGAGTCAGAGAGGGGTATCATTCTCAGGGTTCCTACTGAGCCAGTGTATGTGCTATGCATTGTCTCTTTGCCAAGGCCAGGGCATACTGGGCATGCCTCCTTCTGCCTACTGGGGCAGGCTCAGGTTGTTCCTCCTCCGAGTCACGCTCTGCCTGTGATGGCCTTGGCAATGGTGGGGGGCTGCAGCTGTTTTCGCAAGATCATATTATGTAGCATAGCACATACCATGACAATTTTGGTACATGTAGTTGGTGAGTACTGCAAGGCTCCACCAGATGTGTCCAGACACCGGAACCATGACTTGAGCAGCCCAAGCACACGCTCTATTACATTACGTGTTTGTGTGTGTGCCTCATTATGGCATTCCTGTTCAGGTGTGTGTGCGTTTCTGATGGGTGTCATCAGCCACGGCTCCAGTGCATAACCTGCATCCCCCACTAGGTGTCCGTGTGGGATGTCCCCATTGGCAAATGTCTGGTACAGCTGCGTCAGATGCCAGATATGGGAATCATGGTAGCTCCCAGGGCAGCCAGCACACACATTCATTATTATGCCCTGGGCATCACACACGACCTGGCAGTTGATGGAGGGGAAGCCCTTGCGGTTAATGTAGGCCCAACCCTGCTCACCGAGTGGTGCTTTGATGCATATGTGCATGCAGTCTATTGCACCCACTACCTCAGGGTATTCCACTATTTGCTGGAAGAGACGCATATTGCTGGCCAATACCTCACGGGCATTGGGGAAATATACATGATCACCAACATGTGCTGACATGGCATCCAGGAACTGGTGCAGTATCCTGGAGGCTGATGCCTGTGATATCCCCATCATATCACCAGTTGGTCTCTGGAAGGTACCTGTTGCTAGTATTCTTAGGCCAACACATACCTTGGTTTCCACTGGGATGGGTTCCCCTATGTTGGTTCTGTGTGTGAGGTGTGGCCTGCACAGCTCGACAATTTGCTGCAGGAGGTCTCTGTCCACTCTATAGCGCTCTACTATCTCCAGCTCATGTAACCCATGGTAGGTGACCCTGGGCCTGTACACTCTTCTCCGTCTCCTCACTGTGGGTTGTCTGGCACCATCTGCATTGTCACCACCCTCAGCAAGTTGCCTATGTCTCCTTATGACAGCTATGGCAGCCCCTAGCATTTCTGCTCTGAGTTCAGCTTTTTTAGTTTTCACTTCTAATAGCTTACTCCTGTCTTGGAGTGTCTCTTGTGAGAAACATCCTGCACTGCTGTTTGCAGAGTTTTAAGTGCTTGGCTGTGCTACTATTCTGCCTGTGTAATTGCCAGCTTCTAATTGTTTTCACCTGCTAGCTCCAGCAGTATTCCCTGCTAGCTTCCTACTAATTTTGTTGCTTCCTTTTTCCTTTCTGTTTCCTCAGGGGGGAGCAACGCGCATACCAGCAGAAACATGCTCACAGTGGCTTACACATGCGCACACATGCTTACACGGTTCAGAATCTGCTTATTCAGGTTAAAACGCGCGCAAACCAGTGCAAACAGTCTTACAATTCTGCCAACAGGCTCCCACATGCTCAGTCTGCCTTACACACGCGCACACTGCCCTACTCGTGCTTCATGGTGTGCACACGTGCGCATGCACGCCCATCAAGAAACTTTGGTGTAAGCAACAGTGTACACCTTCCATTTCTTGACTTTCCCATGCTTATCTTGTGGCACTCCTCTTTCCATGATATGTGTCTGACATCTGTCATGTAACACTGACCTCCAATGAACTGCATTTCTTTCTGCTATTCCCCCCTGTGATGTCACCTATCTCCTACTCTAGTCCTCCCCCTTATGTATCTCTTACACTACTCAGAATGTGCTCATTTGCTATGTGACAGTGGAATTCAGTATCCTAACACTCATTTACATCAGATTGCCTACTAATGGTCAGTTACATCTCTTAGACTCAGCTTCCCCCCTTAGCAACCACTAAATGGTAGCCATGTTGTTTTTGGTCTGCTGGTCCCTCTATTGTAAATCCATGTATTGCATAGAACCCACATTTGTGGGTTTATAACCTTCATTTGTATGCGTTATACAGCGCAACCCGTTTGCGCGGGGCTGCACTGCGTTTAAACATCGGCGATCGCCGAAAAAAAAAAAGATTTATTTGTCATATTTGCATCGGGGTACCTTGCCAGTGGCCACATATTTGGCCATTGGCATGCTGCCTGACACATATGCACCCTTTATTTGGAGCTGACATGGTTCCATTGTGATTTTTGCAGAAATGTACTCAGTTGTCAACTGAGTACAATTCTGCAGCTAAAACGGCTCTTACACAGGCTGCTTTCTGCTTCGTGGATCGCTACTCTACCTCATTTGCATGCCTTTCGGCTGCAAGTGAGGTATTTAGCATATCCACGCCCAATCCATGTAAGAGACGTTTTAGCTGGTCTCTTACACGGAGTTTCGGGCTGTTCCTGGATCGCGAGGCTTGCATGGAGTCTTATACTTCTCTTACACTCCGTGCAAGCCTTCGTGAATCCTGCCCTATATCAATTATAAATCCTAGTATAGGATGTTTATATGTGGATTTATTATATAGATAATTACACGCAGTTCAATTTCTGCAAGGAAAAGTCCACTGCCTATCTGATTGTATCATTCCTTCATTGTTTCCAAATCTATGACAGAGCTGCCTTTTTAGAGATCTCTTATTTCTAAAAGAAAAGCTGGGTCTATCTTCTAGCAATTCTCTCAAATCAGGATCTGATAATAAAATATTCCAATTCTTCTTGAAAATATTGCAGAACCTTCTGATGTCACTCGAATAAGTTATAGGGAATCTAACTTTAAAATCATGACCTTCCTTACTTTTGACTTCTTCTATAGTATTTGAAAAGAACGGTTTACATCTCCCATCCCTATTTTCAATAGTATATTTAGAGCTTTCATTTATGTCTTTCTTACTATAACCTCTATTTAAAAAGTCTTTCTCTAATATAGTCATTGTCTCCATAAAGCCTTTATCTGTGTTATGTAAGCGGCTTATTCTCATATGTTGTCCTTTTAATACATTTTTGTGTACAAATGTTGGGTGCATGCTATTTTTGTGCAGAATGCTATTTCTCCATGTAGATTTTCTATACATCCCTGTTGTAAGTTCATCTAAGACTGTTCTCTTAACCAGGACATCTAGGAACTCAATAGAATCCCTAGAATGTTGACTGGTAAATTTTAAAAAATCAGTGGTGTTGTGTAAATACTCCACCATCCCTTGCAGCTCTTCACTAGTACCATCCCACAACAGGAAGACGTCATCTACAAAACGAATGTACCAGATGATTTTATCAGCATACTTATTGCTAGTGCTTAATACATGATCTTTCTCCCATGCAGCCAATGAGAATAAGCCGCTTACATAACACAGAAGAAGGCTTTATGGAGACAATGACTATATTAGAGAAAGACTTTTTAAATAGAGGTTATAGTAAGAAAGACATAAATGAAAGCTCTAAATATACTATTGAAAATAGGGATGGGAGATGTAAACCGTTCTTTTCAAATACTATAGAAGAAGTCAAAAGTAAGGAAGGTCATGATTTTAAAGTTAGATTCCCTATAACTTATTCGAGTGACATCAGAAGGTTCTGCAATATTTTCAAGAAGAATTGGAATATTTTATTATCAGATCCTGATTTGAGAGAATTGCTAGAAGATAGACCCAGCTTTTCTTTTAGAAATAAGAGATCTCTAAAAAGGCAGCTCTGTCATAGATTTGGAAACAATGAAGGAATGATACAATCAGATAGGCAGGGGACTTTTCCTTGCAGAAATTGTACAGCATTTATTTATTGATTTATTTATTTTATTTTACATTTGTTTACCGGGCTAGTCCAACTGGATATATTTCCATTTTCAGCAGAGGCCCGGGGAGAAAAGCTCCACATTTGGGTTAGTACAACAAGTAATTCAATAAAAAATCAAAAAAAAATCAAAAAAATACAGTGATTAGTAAAATAAAGTACATACAGAATTAAGGTGAAACAAAAAAATATATGAGAAAGTTTATGCTAGAGAGGACGTATTACTTCTATTTACTGTATAGGAGTAGGGGAGTTAAACTTAGTAGGATATTCAAAGAGAGAAATATATATAAGCAAAAGATAAAAATGTAACCAACTGGAATTTTAATTAACATGAAACGGAGACTAACAAAGGTATTTGGAGCTAGTTTTTCAGATGGGAGAGAGTCATAAGATTAGTCTGGATTGATGCAAGGGCATAGCCAGAGAGTCTTTAGGTGTTGTTTGAGTTTTTGTTTAAAGAGGAAAGGTGATGTTATAGTACTTAGAGTGGTAGGTAGTGAGTTCCAGTGTTTACCTATGGTGTTAGAAAAAAGTGAATCGCCTGCAATGTTATTGGACTTAGCTAGCTTCACAAGAGGTTTATTAGAGGAGTGCAGTGAATTTAGATTAGAATAGGGAGTTATAAGATCTGAAAGTATGGGGGTATTTTCAGGTTGGTAAAATAACCTGTGTATAAAGGTAAGTTGGGAGACTAGTAGGGTATTGTTCAATTCTAACCAGTTTAGTTGTAATAGATTAAGACAGTGGTGAGTTCTAAATGGATTTCCAGTAGCAAATCTAGCAATGCTATTGTATGCATTTGCTAGTTTAGTAAGGTTTTTTTTCTTTAAGTTAGTGTATATGGGAGAGGCATAAAGAAGAGTGGAAATAAGATGAGATTGAGCGAGTGTAATTTTAGCCTGTGGAGATAGAAAGTTTTTAACTCTAAATAAGGAGCCAAGTTTTCTATTTACAGTTTTGATAGTGTTATTAAGGTCTGAAAAGCAGGAGTTTGGTTTTGTTGGCATTTAAGAGTAGGCAGCGTTTCAAGAACCATGCCTCAACTATGGTAAATATGTTCTGTGTTAGGGTTTGTAGGTCAGAGGAGGTATTGGCAGAGCAGATGAGAGTTGAGTCGTCTGCATATTGAATGCATGTGGCTTGAGGTATTCCTACATGTAAGTCATTTATGAATAAAGAGAAAAGGAGGGGACCTAGGATGGAACCTTGTGGTACTCCAAGAGTGACTGGCAGAAGAGATAAGAAAGTGTGTTATCCCAGAGAACAGCCTGTTGCCAGTAACTAAGGTAGGAGGTAAACCATTGAACCGCATTGGTATCAAGTGAGAGAGATTCAAGGGTTTTTAGGAGCAGATGGTGGTTTACCATGTCAAAGGCTTTTGACAGGTCTAAGAAGAGAGCAGATGTTAGGATACTATTATTGCGGTTTTTATTGATACACTCGATAAATGATAAGAGAGCGGTGGTAGTACTATGAAATGGCCTAAAGCCATGCTGGTATTTAGCTAGTAAATTGTATTGAGTTAAATGGTGCATCAGCTGATGATGAATACATTTCTCCATTATTTTTGCAAGGGGAGATAGGAGAGCTATAGGTCTGAAGTTAGAATACTCTTTTGAGCTGCCTCCTTTATGTAAAGGGATTATGTGGGAAACTTTCCAGATAGCAGGGACGGTTCCTTCTGTTATGGTTCTATTTATAAGGAGGGATATAGGATAAGCTATTGCTTCAGCTGCTTTTTGAAGGTATTCAGATGGTAACTGATCTGCTGATGGGGTACAGGGTTTGAGTTTTTGGATGAGTTTCAGGATGTAGGAAGTAGAGACAGGTTTTATTTGAAATATGGGAAGATTTGCAGGTAGACTGGTGGAGGTGTGTGATTTGTCTATAGTAAGTTTGTTTGCTAAAGATTTAATGGTGTCTGTGAAAAAGGTGTTAAAGGCATTGGCAGTTTGGTCTGAGGTATACATTTCAGCCCCTGTAATGTAATGTAATTTTACAATGTAAAAGCATGTAATTATCTATATAATAAATCCACATATAAACATCCTATACTAGGATTTATAATTGATATAGATTTTTATGCTGACTGTAGAACACAAAGCTTGGTTTATTTCAGCTTCTGCACTGTATGTCAAGCCTTTTACGTTGGCAAAACCAATAGGTGTCTAAAAGAACGCATCCTTGAACACCTTAGAGACATAAAAAATAAAAAAGACACAAGTGCTTTAGCAAAACATGTGGAAGAGGAAGATAAGAAGCATATTTTTAATTTTATGGTTTTAGAAATACTAAACAAAAGTAAGAGAGGAGGTGATATAAGGAATAAGGCAGAGGAAGCAGAACAAAGATGGATTTTATTACTTCAGGCAGATAGGTCTCCTGGATTGAATAACACTGTTTCCTTGAAACCTTTTTTAAAATCTAGACCACTAAAACATTGAATAATATGGATTACTACATAAATGTGTTTGCTATATGCATATTTTATTTTATTTTATGCAGAATACAAGGAAATTGATATACTGATGTATGTAACTTTAATTAGTCTATGTCATAGTTCTATATGTGTTTTCATTGGTTGAAACATATTTTAAATATCATTGTTTTAACTGTTTTTTATGAGTCTGAAGAAGTGATCAGTGGATTTAGATCATGAAAGTGCTTACTTTTGTTTAATAAAGGGCAGCTGGAGTGAAACTACAAGTGAATTGTTTCCTATTTTGACTACTACATCTCAGTTACAACTTTTGGTTTTATAAAGGGCACTACTGTGAAGCTGCAAGTGATTTATTTCTTGGCGTGGAGTATTCCATTTTTATATCTTCAGCTGTGGTCTAACCATTGTTTTTTTCATTTTTTCGCTTGAGGTGTATACCAGGCGTTTATCCAGCTACTATATTCTTTCACGTGTCATTCCTGGCTTGACTGGCTTAGCACTCATCAAAAAGGGTGGTGCAGTCCAAGGGTAGGTACTGGCAAGGTATAAGACTCAGATGCCTTATATTTGCTATGATCCTATGATGTAAGGAGTGAAAAACACCAGTCAGCAGCTAAGATCATGTATAAATCTCTTACATTAAAAGAAAAGAAAAAAGTATAGTTTCTGAAACATAACATTAATGAAAATATTATATTTATTATATATGTACATACCTTGCCTATACATATCCATTGTTATTTACCTGTATAGAAAATGTTGTTATACTTTCTTTTTATGTGTGAAATATGTTTTGTATATTATTTCTTTATTTATGAAACATGTATTGTATATTTTTGTCATTCATTACTTTTGTGGAGCTTTTCTCCCCAGGCCTCCATTGAAAATGGATTGTTAACCAAGTGGACTTTCCCAGTCAACAAATGTCAATCAATCATTCAATCAATCAATCAATCAATCAATCAATCAATCAATCAATATTTAAAAAAAAAACTAATGGCAGACAAATTCAACTCTAACTTTAACTCTCTCACCTCCTCAACCTCCCCTCAGGAAATACCATAAAACATGACTCCCCCTATTATCATTATAGAACAGGTCCTCAATGGTCTATCTAACCCCAAGATCTCTGCGTTGATGGGCCCAGACAATATCTCAGGATGCCTTCTAAAATGCATAAAACATGACAAATCAGGCCCTATAAAATTGTTGTTAACTGTAGCCTCTAAAATGGCTGTGTTCCTCATGAATGGAGAATTGCAACAGCCATCCCTCTGCACAAAAGTGGGCCATCTACAGATCAAAAACTACAAACCCATAAGTTTCACTAGTCTCATATGCAAAGCCATGGAAAGCATTATCATGGAAATGATCAATAATGACATAGGAAACCTCCAGACGTCAAGAGCAGGTCATGCCTACTGAATCTGGTGGACTTCTTTGGGAAGGTCATGAAAGCAATAGATGATGGCAAAATAGTTCACCATGCCTTCCTTGACCTGGCCAAGGCATCTGACACAATACCCTACTCAGGCTCACAGACAGGACTCATGAAGTTAGAAATGGAGAGACAACTCTACAAAGAGGCCAGTCACAAGCGGTGTTCCTTAGGGATTAGTGCTGGACCACTGCTTTTTGGCATCTACTTCCCTGCAGTAAGGGCTAATGTCAACAGCCTCTGGCTGAGCAAATTTACAGATGATTGCAAATTAGGAGCAGTCATAAAATCCCCCACCAACACTAATGTTCTCCAAGAATGGCTGACATAAATAAAATACTTGTGTCAGAACCATGGACTAAAACTAAATGCCAAGAAATGCATAATAGTTTCCTTCAGGAAGTTATCCACCCCTGGTAACTATCATATTGACAACACACCCCTAAGAGCTGACCCAGTAGTCGGGGACTTGGGGACACATATATCTAGCCCTTGACCATCACTTGTCTATAGTAGTGAGAAAAACATTCTGTGTCATGCAACTTATAAAAAAAAAGGCATGGCATCTAGGTCCAAGGAGGTTATTGTTGCTTTGTATTTGTCATTCATCAGACTTGTCATTTAGTGCAATGTTCCCCTTTGGTATGTACCTAACCAGGCACATCCAACAACTGGAGCATCTACAAAGGTTCCTCTCTAAATGGATACAGGGCATAGGTCCCATGTCCTATGTAGACCACCTCAAAGCCCTATCCCTGTATTCTGTCTCCTCCAGCCCTTTATTGAATTATCAGCTATGATATAGGCACATTTGCATTTATACAAAAGTAATTGAACTGTAAAATATTAACGTTAACAAACATTATACTTCACATATATTGCTATATAGCATATAACCTAAGCAACATATATAAATTATCCAATTCCTGCCGCTTTTTATGAAACAAGAAACATCTTTATTAAACCATCACTCATGAAAACCAACCACACTGATACAATCTTAGTTGCAAGCATTTTGCATCACAAACCATACTGACACACACCCAGTTGTAAACATTTTACATCCCTTATAATCTACTCATTCATTTTCAGTCAGACAATACATAGCTCATTTAAGTCCAGCCTTCTTTTAAACCTCCTTCCTCCCCTGTATTCCCATTCTTTTCCTATGTAGTTTGCTCCTACCCTTTTCTAAAGATCACAGTTCCAGTTGTTTTATCTCTGTTACTATATGCACTAATTCTAATATAGTTGGTTTAGAATTTGATTTCCATTTTCTAGTAATTGCTCTGCTTCCTACAGACTGTTGAGGGGAAATCTATGCCTGGCATACAGGGTGTTGTCAGACCCCAGCCTAATGGACTGCCTGCATATCTGCAAAACAAACAACACCAGAGTTACCAATTCTAAAGACTTAAATTTTGCCTGTGATATAAATAGGAACTGCTGGAGAGACAGGTATGTGTACCAGAGACTACCCCTTCTCTTTACCAGGCTCCCCATCCATGTGAAGCAGCGTTCCTCCCTATCCCAATTCAAGTGTAACTTGCACAACAGGATGGGGAACAGGAAAATCATTCGATTTGGCACTGATGTCTGTAATGGAAATAGGCAGCCTGTAAATGTTTCATCTTCCAAGCCCTTGCTTACATTTATCAAGAGTACCAGAACCAGATTTGGGATGCATGGCTAAGTTTAACATGACCTTTGTGATTGTTAGCTTAGTACACACATATGAACCTATGAACCTATAGTAGACTAAAGGCAATCATTAACATGATCTATCCTGTTCTTAAATCTGCCATCATTTGTATGCACCCAAATTTTTAAAATACAGATTATCTTCTGCAACATGGTTCAGAATGCAGACTATCATCAATGAACATGGACTAATATCCTTTTCATTCACTTGGGTAAAGACATTTTAATACAAAACAAATAAAATGTACATCAGAATCATATAAAATATGTGCGGGAAAGCACAATTGACACAAGAATGTGAGAAACTTAACATATACTTTTATTTAACCTTCTTTGCCCTTCACCTATAACACTCCTGGCCTGGAAGGGTAGTAAAAGACTGCAGTTTTTGAATGTCACTCTTCAGTCATGGATAAACTCAAAATACCACTTACTGTTATTACTTTTGTGACAGTATTTATTTACTCAAATTGACCAAATAGACCAGCAAGGCAGCACAGAGTTCAATAAATTTATTAAATACTTGTGTCCATATCAGACTAGTTTCGGCCAACAGCCTTCTTCAGTGTAACACAATATAGTCTATTTGGTTTGGACCGTGCAAACCCCCTTGCATAGGACTTGGTACGTGCAGTATTTATTTACTTCACATTTGTTATCTAGGAAAGGGGACTTGTCCAAGGACCCTTTCAGCTACAATATGGGCTAAGAAGGCAAAGACAAATACATACTAAATGCATATTCATGCCAGTATATAAGAACAAAGGGGACATCCACAACTCTGGGTAGTACAGAGGTATCAAACTCCTGTCACATTGCATGAAAGATCTTGAGAGAGTGAGTGAGCAACAGATACCCAGAGTAGTAGAATACAAGATGGGAGATGAGCAGTTTAGATTCAGATCAGGATGCAGCACAAGTGACATGATATTCGCAGTGAGACAAACTTATTTATTTATTTATTTTATTTTACATTTGTTGACCGGGTTTGTCCAGCTGAGCTGATAGCCCTTCTTCAGTGGAGGCCCGGAGAGATAAGTTCCATGAAAATTACAATAAAATTTGTAACTGAAAATAGTATTATAAGCAAAACAATTATATCAATTATTATTCATATTATCAGATACCTGAGAAAAAGCTAGAGATGAGGAGAGAGTCCAACTGGACATTCCTAGACTTGGGGAAAGCATATGACAAGGTCCCAAGAAAGCTGATTTGGGCAGTACTGCGGTGGTTTGAAGCCCCAGAAACATTGGCATAATTAGTGCAGGCTATGTATAAGGACCCAATGACTGAAGTACGAACAGTGTTTGACCTCACAGAGGAGTTCCCAGTGGGAGTGGGAGTGGGTGTACACCAGGGTTCAGCTCTGAACCCACGCTGTTCCTACTGGTAATGGACTACATTAGCAAACAGGTCCGAAGGGACAGATCAACAAAGTTGCTGTATGCAGATGATGTGGCATTACAGGCAGACTCTGAGCAAGAACATCAGCAAAGGATAGGGGAATAGAATGCAAAACTGAAGGCACATGAGATGAAACTAAGCACAGATAAGATAGTGGTAATGCCAGCAAATTGGGAAAATTAAAAGAAGATGAGAATTGAGATAGAAGGGAAGACAGTGGAACAGGTAAACTGCTTCAAGTATCTTGGAGTGGTGGTTAAGGAGAAAGGAAGTCTGAATGAAGAGGCAAAGCTAGAATTAGGGGGTAATACAATGCCAAATGATTGCCAACAGGCAAACTGAACACTCAAAATAGAAAAATAAAAAACGATCTCAAACCACATAATGAAAAACAAGTCACTGTTTTAGTACAAGTTAAAAAAAATGAGTAAGCGCTTTCACCTTATTACAAATTAGGCTTCATCAGAGTCATTTGCCATTAATGCAAACACCTCTTATATACCTTCTATGTCACAGCTGAAGCAACCAATCACATACATCTTCACGGGTTTAAAATATATATTAATTACATGTTAAAGTGACATTACGAATATGTCATGTTAAAACACTTGCTCATACTTGAGCCAGGACCATAAAAAAATATAATTTTATATATAAACAGTAAGTAGACATCTATGTGACTTTAATCTTATTTAAACATCCATTTAACCTATAATTTCTTGGCTCTTTGTTTTAATATAGGAGCCAAGGAAATACAGTCATTGAGACCTGGTGGGGCTGTGGAGTTTAGTCGAAGTTGCCATCTGACCTCCCTTACTTCGACCTCCAATTTGTCCTCCCCTCCCCTTTCATTGGGAAAAACTTTGTCAATCACAAAAAAGATAAATCTTTTAAAGTTGGTACAATTAGTACTATGCATATAGAGGGAATTATTTGTGTCTTTGTTTTTAATTGCCCTGAGATGTTCACTAATTCTGTCCCTGAACCTGAGTACAATTTTTCCATCATAAAATCCCAGACATGATGTACACGTTGCCAGATATACTATCATAGATGAATTACAGCTGCATTTTCCGGGACAATTTAGGGAATAATTGTAACTGCTAACAGAGACATATGGGCCATCATAATAGATTTGCAATATCTACAGGCATCACATTTAAGCATTAATGATTTGTATCCCTTTTTCTATTTTTATTGGGATGTCCTTCCAATATATTTTTAATATTTTTAGCACTACTATATACTACTTGGGGTTTGTTCCCAATTTTTCCTTTGTTTCTTACTCTATACAGATTCCCCAGCACCTATTCACAATAGACACTAGACTAGGTGTTTGATCATTATAACACAATGCTATTATATCAGCCTCTTTTGTGTTCCTAGTGGTTTTTACCTGACCACTCATGGTTCTTAGTATAGGACCAAAGTGAGTATTTCTTCTTGTTAGTAATTCCCATTTAATTTTAACCAATAACTTCAATAGGTACCCCCTCTCAAAAAACATTCCAATCAAAATGTATAACTTATTCTTAAATGTTATATCATCACTTATTAATTGAGACAACCTCACCATTTGTCCCTTAATTATGCTTTTCCTTTGGTGCAGGGGATGACAACTATTGAAGTGAAGTAGGGTATTTGAATAAGCTTGTTTTCTGTAAATGGTACTATTCAATTTATCATTTTCATGTCTTCTCAAAAGATGTATGTCTAAAAAGTCAATCTCATTAGACTTCCAATTACTAGTAAACTTCAAGAAGGAAGTTGTGATGTTCAAGTATTCCACAAACTTAAGGGCTTCTTTTTCATCCCTTTGCCATAGGATGAGAATATCATCCAAAAAACGATTGTAAGATTTTATTTTTTCCATAAATGGAGTCTCCAAAATATATTTTTCTCACATTCTAAAAGTATAAGGTTGGCAGAAATGGGGGCACACTTGGCCTCCATTGCCACACCTGAAATAACTCTCCCTCAAAAGCAAGGAAATTATTTTTAAGTACAATTTCCATACTTTCCTTCTTTCAACTTTCTCATTTTTTAAGAGACTTTCCTGAAACATTTCTAACCCAATTGTGTGCGGAATGATAGAACAAATTAATAACATCTATTGTTAAGAAGGAATAACCCCCTCTGTTGCTGTTCATTCACAGCCTTTCTAGACAATGCCAGGAGTCCCTAAGGATATATTCGGGTTCCCTCTCCACTGGTCCTGTCCATTTGTCCACCCAAGCTGCTAGGGATTCTGTTTGTTGAGCCCCTTGCTGCTACAATGGGTCTAAAGGGTAGGTTTTGTGGATTTTTGTGGATCTTGGGGAATGCGGAAGATCTGAGATGTCACTGGGTTTTCAGCCGTTAAAAACCTTAAGTCAGTTTGGTCAATAACTCCCTGGAAAAGTGCATCAGATAGAAAAAAAAAATCTATTCTCATGTATGCTCTGTTGACTTCATTCTTAGAAACCCTAGTATAAGTGGAGGGGTCATTAAGTATGTCAAACATTTTTGACACATAATCAATTTGAGCCATAATGACCAATCCTCCACCCATAATGGGTTTCATAATTCTGTTGTTTTCATCACTGGCTAATTTCATGAGGACATCCCTTTCTTCTTGTGTTAAATTCCCTTGACATCTGTTTCTCCCTGATGTCACATTTCTAAATTCTGTTTCACACATCTTTTCAAAAAGTGCAATTTCAGAATTGTTGGGGGGAATAAACACACTTTTACATTGCAAATTATTAGGTCTCGAATTCGTGTTCGACTGCCCATGAAAAAACAGCCTTAAATTTAGCTGTCTCGTATACAATTTCAAACTTGTTAGTGTGTCAGCTAAATCAGTTCTAAAATCAGGGACAAAAGAAATTCCCCTTTTCAACAATTCAAAGTGTGCATCACGTATGGTCAACTCACTAAAGTTGTAAATTGTAAATCCCTGTTTTTTAATATTCTCACATTCAGAAAAAGTGCCAAGGTTGACATCCGTATTAATACTGAAGTCCTCAAAAGAATTACTCAAGTTTATTTAAAAAATGTCATCACCAGCCTCAAGTAGTTCGGATACTATTAATTGCGTTTCCTCCTCCCCTCGCCCCAGTGTCTCTTGTTGTGGTGTCCATTGCCCTGTTGTTCCTGGGACCCCTGCCCACTTGGCTCCTCATGCTCTGACCACCTTAACTGGGGGTCTTGCTCTAAAAAAACTTCCTCATTGTCATAATGTTCACCAATAGAATTTCCCTCCTCTCTTGAGGGATTCCCGAATGTTAGTGCCAATTCCCCTCTCATTCCCATGTGCAGCATTACTAATAACTCTGTCCCTGGTACCTATAGGATATGCCTGGTGATTTTTATAGTTAACAGTATCTCTATTCAATTTTCTTTGATTAGTACTCAAGCTGTTTTTTAACAAACACATCTAAGTCATGCAACACTTTGTGATAACTTTGGTTATACTGCATAAACAAAAGGTCATTCACAATGCTTTGATTTGCCGCAGTTATTTCAGTTTTTAAAACACTCAACTTACTTTGATTGTTCCTTATAATTATGTCCATCATTTCAAATCCAGCCTTGTTGAAAAGGGCAATCAATTCACAAAATGCTGTAGAACCACTTTCAATTCCCAAGAGTTGCTTCCTCAGTGTCTTCGGGACTTGCTTAAGCACCAAAGATTTAGACAGAAACACATTGTCGAACTGAAGGGACCTGTATTTTTTACACAACTTTTCAAAATTGCCAATTTGTTTTTTTAATGAAGACAAAGTATTCCTCCCATTGGATCCCAATGAAAAAATCACTTCCGGTGCTGTAAACCAGTTCGACATGTCACATCCATTTTGTAAATTGTGGTTGGTTGCTGTAGAAACATTTCCATTTTCTGCTAAAAGCAGAGTGTGAACTGTGAAAAGTTCAGCTTGGGTGCCGGATAAAGTATTGTCTGTACCATTTCTTGATCTGTCATGCAATAACATTGCAGATAGTTTTTGTACAGACAAAATCAGCTCCCCAAAAGTGTTTCCATAAAGAATATTTCCACAGGACTCACTCCACAATGAGACAGGATACTAAAAACTGGTAACACAATGCCAAATGATTGCCAACAGACAAACTGAAGACTCAAAATAGAAAAATAAAAAACAATCTCAAACCACATAATGAAAAACAAGTCACTGCTTTAATACAAGTTAAAAAACAAACGACTAAGTGCTTTCATCTTATTACACACTAGGCTTCATCAGAGTCATTTGCCATTAACACAAACACCGCTTATATGCCTTCGATGTCACAACTGAAGCAACCAATCACATACATCCTCACGGGTTTAAAATATATATGTTAAAGTGACATTACAAATTTGTCATGTTAAAACACTTGCTCATACTTGAGCCAGGACCATAAAAACCTGTCATTTTATATATAAACATTTAGTAGACATCTATGTGACTTTGATCTTATTTAAACATCCATTTAACCTATAATTTCTTGGCTCTTTGTTTTAATATAGGAGCCAAGGAAATACAGTCATTGAGACCTGGTGGGGCTGTGGAGTCCAAGTTGCAATCTGACCTCCCTTACTTCGACCTCCAATTTGTCCTCCCCTCCCCTGTCATTGGGAAAAACTCTGTCAATCACAAAAAAGATAAATCTTTTAAAGTTGGTACATTTAGAGGGCATTATGTGTATCTTTGTTTTTAATTGCCCTAAGATGTTCACTAATTCTGTCCCTGAACCTACGTACAGTTTTTCCATCATAAAAATCCCAGACACGATGTACACATTGCCAGATATACTATCATAGATGAATTACAGCTGCATTTACCGGGACAATTTAGGGAATAATTGTAGCTGCTAACAGAGACATATGGACCATCATTAATAAATTTGCAATATCTACAGGCACCATATTTATGATAGGTTCAAAATATTTAAAATATCTTGGAAGGACAACACAATAAAAATAGCAAAACAGGATACAGATCATTAATGCTTAAATGTGGTGCCACTCTATGCCAGGGGCTGCAGCCAACTGGCACAGAGTGTCAGGTATAGTCTATGGCAGACGAATGTCAAAGAAGCCGAAAATTAAGGTGTACAAAACAGTTGTGCGACCAATACTACTGTATGATACAGAAACCTGGGCAGTAAAGGCAGAGCGGCTGAAGAAGCTAGAAGTGATGGAAATGAATTGCCTGAGATGGGTGGTAGAATGCACACTGTGGGACAGATGAAGAATTCAGGACATAAGAGCAGAAGTCAAAGAAGCTCCAATTGCAGAAAAGATCAAAGAGAACAGATTATGGTGGTTTGGACATGTGCAAAAAAGCAGAAGACAATATGGTGAAGAAGATTTTGGACAGACAGGAAGAAGGTAAGAGGAAGTGAGGACATCCATCAAAGAGGTGGATGGATTGTGTGAAGGAAGATCTGCAACAGTCAGGCATGAGTGTTGAAGATGGCAGGAGTGTGGCACTGAATCAAGAAAGATGGTGACAGTTAGCACGATACCCCAACCCCATATAGAAAATGGGAAAAAGGGGGCTGATGATGATGATTAACAGATTACATTACATGCAAACAAACTGAAAGTAAAGAAGAAAAACAAGATAAAATAAAATAAAATAAGTAGTAAAGTGAACACAGAATGAAACATTCTAGATCATTAATATTAAACTGGCATACTGCATAGTTAGATTAACACATACAAATTTAAACAAGAAAAATACAAGCAAATCAACATTTGTACATGACAGTACCATGTAGGTGGGACACCGTAAATGAAGCAGAAATGGCAACATTTATATATATATATATATATATATATATATATATATATATATATGTATGTATACATGTATGTGTGCATACACACACACACACACACACACACACACACATCTATGTATACACATATATATATACATACATACATACATACATGGATTCACTTCATAACACTGAAACTTCATAATACTGAAAATGACAAAACTTCATAATACTGAAGACCAAAATACTGAAAGCTCAAAATACTGAATACTCAAAATACTGAAACTCAAAATACTGAAAACACATATTATGCATAAACTCAGCTTAAACAACATAAATCATAGCAATTTCTACCAAATATATGCAGGGGGGCAAGCCCCCCTGCACCCCACACCCCCTGCTAATTATATATATCTACTCCAAGATTGCACTTAACTACACTATGTGCAATCTTGGAGTTGATATATTTAATTAGCAGTGAGTGTGGGGGGCGCAGTCCCCCACATGGGGGGTGCAGGGGGGCTTGCCCCCCTGCATATATTTGGTAGAAATTGTTATGATTTATGTTGTTTAAGCTGAGTTTACGCATAATATGTGTTTTCAGTATTTTGAGTTTCAGTATTTTGAGTATTCAGTATTTTGAGCTTTCAGTATTTTGGTTTCAGTGTTTTGAGTTTCAGTATTTTGATATTTCAATGTTGTGAAGTGAATCCACATACATATATATTAATATATTACCCTATCTCCCCCATCTCCTTCTTCACCATTTTCCTATAATTTTCCTTTATTCTTTACAATGTTTTTCAGTGCACTCACCAAGTCATCCCCATTTTATGTTATTCCCAAGTGTAGAGATTAAGAGAATGTGATTATTTCCCAATTATACTGATGAAGACAGCAAGGAATTTTCTATATGTTTATCATCTATTAGCTATTGCTTGATGTGCCATTATCTAAGTTCCTTTTGTACTTTAGCTTTCCAGGGTGATGAAATGAGAAGATTTTCAAATCCACTATTTGTCCTTGAGATGAGACATTAAACTGAGGCCCCATCTGCCTGAGCTGACAGTAGCTAATGTGGATGTAAAAGATCCCACAGCACCTATTGCAAAGAGTAGGGGAAGTAGCTCCCTAATGCCCTGGGCAAATTTCTCTTAGGAGCATAAAAAAAACCCTCTGGTATCCCCTGAAAAGAAACTGGTATCTTAATGGGATTAATCTAATCACCAAAGAATAAATAAAGTCTATTTATTTTGGTTTAGGTTTGTCCTTTTTAATTTCTGCAACACGTTTGGGTCTCTAACACCATAATAGGAATGGACCCCATTCCTAAGTAAAAGTATCATTAAAGTTCTTGAAGTTAGCATTGTTTCAATCTCTGATGTTAGCCAGAAGTGCTCTTCATGCACCCACAATGTGTCAAGTATTGACTCCTGCAATTCTTGTGAAGTTACATGTATTGGTAACATATCTAAGTACGATGGTAAATTCATTTTTATAAGACCCATTGCTCCTGCTACTGGAACTGTCTAGATATCTTTCTTCCATACTGCCCTCATTTCTGCATGTATATCCTGGTATTTTATGACTTTGTGTCCCTGCACATAAGACACCATAGTCACTGGGTGTAGCAATTTCAATGATAAGTGCTAATTTTGTCTTCTTTTCATAGACTATTATATTTGGTTTTCTCTCATCTATTTTTGAACTGTTAGCAATAGGTGATCCCTTGTGATATAAACTTCATCATTCTCTATAATGCTTTGTGGCTTATGTTTCCAGTTAATTACCACCAAAAGATCTGTCATACCCAACAGTCCTCAGACTCAATCGATCCAACAACCTCCACCTCCCATCTAACTGAGACTAGAGGCATGCATCACCATGCCTGTTTTTCTGCAACTTGCACAATCCACAATGCAACAGTCTTGTCATGTTATAATGCCTTTCAGCATACAGTCCTTCTGCCTTTAGTATGTCACAAGATATGTGACTGTTTCCAATTCTGTTTTACAAAACCTACATTTATCTGTGTCTCCCACATGTTCAATGGACTTTATAAACCAGCATGTACATAGTCCACTATTTTGGGCTGCCATTATTAACCTTTCAGCTTTTCATAGGTTCATAGGTAGGTACTAGGCTGTTGGCCCTAGGGCCTATATAAGCCTAGCCAAAAAGGTACCATGGCTTTCGCCATCCAAGAAAATTATTTTCCTGTGCCACTGTTGAGCAGAGCCACAGAAGTGATCCCAGGGGTGAATTTCCTGTTTCCCATGGTTGAAATTCACCTCTTCTTAATCATTCCTGTGTTTCATCCTGATCAAAAGGAGGTTGTTCCAAGAGTTTTCTATATTTGCAACTATATTTATGCATTTTCCACATTTCTTGCCTTCTCATGTGATCCTTCACCTTGTATTCTTTCTTTTGTTTTTTGGCACATTCAGTTGTTGTCTGATTTTTATCTACTTATGGTTTGATTTCCATTTCCACTTGACATTGATATGCTTCTGCAACACTAAGCAAGTAAGTCATCTTAGACTTCTCCTCATGCCTTAAAACTTTCACTATATTTGGATCTTGTGAGGTCAGCAGATATGTATGAAGTCCTACAACTGTAGAGTTATACATGTAATCAATTTCAAGGAGGCCCATACCTCCTTCATAACAGGGAGTATATAGTCTTGGTATGCACTGATTTTTATAAATCATTTGATAAGCATAAAGCATCTTTCTTGTTTTCCTACCAAACGTGTCCATCACCTTTTGCGGCCAGTCACTCCAAAACTGTAAATTAGGACAGGAACAACAAATTGGCTTTTAGCTTGGACTTTGTTCCTACATCTCAGCACTGTTTTCAGTACTAATTTTAGTCTTCTAAAATATTCCCTACTATCCTTACTAAGTTTTATTTGCATCTGTTGATGTTTTATTGTTGATATTTAATAATTTCCCAAATATTTATATACTCCATCTTACTCAAGTTCTTTTACATCACATTCCTGTTCCAGCCTGATCTTTTCTTGGTGCTTCTGGTTTCTTGCTTTAAAGGTTGCTTTTGTACATTTATCAAGATCAAATGACATTCTTATATCATCTGAAAAAGGTTTGTCCACTTGCAGTTTTGCCTTCAGTTCCTCATGTGATGAACTATACAGTTTTACATTATCCACAAAAGCAAGATGAGAAATGTTTGCATGTTGTTGTTTTCTGTGAGCTAAATTGTAGCCATGGGCTTATCTGTTAAGTAGACAGCTTATTGTGTTAAGGGCAAGACAAAAAAGCAGCGGTGACAAAGGGTCACCCTGGAATATCCCTCTTTGAATTATTATCCCTGGAATAATAATTTGTCCTTTATCATGGCTTAACTGCAAAGTGGTTTGCAGTGTTTCATGGTCACTGTAATGTAATCCATCAGTGCAGGGTGGATCTTATTTAAATTTAATTTTGCTGTGTATAGTAGCTGATGGTGACAGTGTTTCAACTAGCCATACTCTAAGAAAGAGGTCATGTGAAGTTGTTTCAAGTTTATATCCTAAAGGGCTAACAGTGGTCCAATTTTGGCAATAATGCCTTTAGTTTTTTCATTAGTGTAAATAATAACTAGAGCATTTTTAATGACCTATCACAAGTTAAGATTTTCATATTTTTCTTTTTACATAATAGTGAAGGGAGAATTTCTGCAACATCATGTGATTGACACAGAGGATGTCTTTCAGATTTCAGAGGACAGATGAGAGTGGTGCAAAACAGAAGGAAAGGGTGGCATGGTAAATCATGGATTTACAGCAAAACATTGTGTCTCCAACAGATGAGACAAAGCACCAAAAACCGAATATCCAAAATTAGCAAACGTATAGTCTCACATAAGGGCAATTCAAAAACTTGCAAAACAATACAAAACAGTTATCGATGGTGAGTTATCTCCCCTCCTTGTCACCACTCAGGACCCTTTCCACCCTTGATGTCTATGTGAACTGCATCTGAGGTCATACAAACTCAGAGAAAATGGAAAAATAAGAAAAAAATCACTTTTCCCCTCATCTTCAAGCTACATAACCTCACACTAAAGTACAGTGCCTGTGATAAATCAAGCTCCAATGTTAAGAAAAAAGTATTTTATTACTGACATTGTATCAGTCTCAGAAGAAGCACATAAAATAGTTCTTCCCTAAAACAGTACCTTGAGGGTACATTTCAAGAATGAAAGGAGAAAGTTATCTTGATGGTGAAGGACTTGTTAGAATCATCATTTGTGAATCAGTCTAAAACTCTGTTATATGGACCAGACAGTTGAAAAGCTGCTTTCAGGATTTGGTGGCTGACAGGTTGAATGCCTTTGTGAGGTAATCAAAGATGTCTTCTACAAGATGTGATTTGGCTAGGCTACTTATAGAAAAATTAGTAATCATGGTGCATCACCCTGTCCAAAATCCATTTTAGTACATGGATAGCATGTCATGTTCTGGACTTTATGCTTGGGAAGAAATATGAAAACTTTTCTTAGTGTCTTCTTTAAGATTATCTTAAATCTGAAACTGAAAAAGAAGAAGTATCTTTTGGAACAGTTGGAATGTTAGCAGCTTTACAGATGCTAGGAAATACATTGGGTGTTAAGATGCTCAGAATAAGTTAACTTTTTTAACAGAGATTTAGAGAGATTTTACAAAAGGATCTTTATATATACATTCAATCTGATCCTGACCATCTACAAGCAGGGAGATAATCAATTAGTAGTGCAGCAGTCTGTATTGTTGCCTCACAGCAAGAGGTTCTCTGGTTTGATTCTCGGCTGGAGTGCCTTCTGTGTGGAATCTGCATGTCTTCCCTGCTTTCATGTGGGTTTCCTCCAGGTGCTCCAGTTTCTTCCCATGTTACACATACATGTGTCTGGAGTGTTTCTCCCCAGGCCTCTGCTAAAAATTAATTTGTTACAAGTTAGACTTTTCCAGTAAACAAATGTTAAATAAACAAATTATTATTATTATTATTATTATTATTATTATTATTATTATCTTCATTTCATGGATAGAGATTTTATTGATGAAGAATTGAGAAACTTTTTTTTTATGGAGAGGTAAACAAGACTGGTACAGATTAATGAACTGCAGAGCTTAAAGTATCTTGGAGGATTCCACCAGATTTTCCTTAGACTAGTCTGGTCCTTCTGAAGTCCAAATAAAAATTGCAAACCTTTAAGTAGTGTTTGACTGTCCTACCAATTATGTGTTTCACAACTTCACAAAAGTTTGTTGGTTAGCTGAAAAATGAGGCTCACTTATTATATTATGTTAATATATATATATATATATATATATATATATATATATATATATATATATATATTTTTTTTTTTTTTTACTGAATTCCTATGGCCAAGCAAATCTACATCTCAGTAACAGTGGAGAGGTTGGATTTCCACAGGATGGATTAGTTTTGGCTGAGTTTCTAAATAATAAACTGTCTCTCAGTAGTATGGGAGGAATCAGTTTTTCATGGAAGTCTGACTAGGGAAAATACTTATTTGGTCATCTAGCCTTTCCTTTTTAAATCTAGAGTAACTTGAATTTATTTATTTTTTCTCAATTTTTTTTTTATTTTTAAAATACATTTGAATGAATTCCATAGTATTTATACATGACATCTTAAATAACTATGTACACTATTTACATTAGCTTGACACTATAACAAATCTTAATGTATACAGTTACTTTATAAGTATGTCCAATCCATTATCAGAGTGTCTGATCAATTATTGTATTGTGTCAATCAACGATAAGTCTTTCCCCCAAGGGTTGTTGATAAATGGCTTTGGATGAATTCTTAGTTCTTTAATTTTAATTTCCAATAATGCTGTGGTCTTCAGTAGGCTGTAAAATCTTCCAGAGTTGGTATTGTGTTTGTATTCCATCTTCTTGTTATACACTTCCTTGAAATTGCAAGTATAGTCCATACTAGATACATGTTTAACCTTCTCAAATGAGGACCTCCATTCACATTTAATAATACAAGAGCTTAATTAAATACAATGATTCATTAAATAAAGCTTGTAGAAAGTTATCAATACCATTCCAAAATGGCTTAATTTTAACACAGTCAAAGAAAATGTGGTTCCAATCTGCATTGTGTACTTGCTCACATCTCCAACATAGTCCTTTTATGGAAGAACTAATTTTACTGATTCAGTCTGGGGGTAAGAATGTTCTGTGCAAGCATTTCCAATTAAAAACTTTCCAGTATTCTGTAAAGGATGCATTTTTTATCAATAATAAGATATTTGTTTTAATATCTTCAGTTAACTGTATTGAGGGTCCTTTTGTTATATATTTCCAATATGAGGTTTTGGGTGTTGTTTTATAGTTTATCAATATTTTGTAAAATTCTGAAATACTGTTTCCCATTTCAAAGTCATTATATATGACTTCATATATGTATTTCATAAATGTAGGTATTACTTTAAATGAAGAGTTGTTAATTATTCTACTTAAATCTTGTGAATATGACAGAATACTCTGTAAAGTTAGTCAGTCCTGTTGTGGAATTTTCTGTGTTGTTTTTATTACTGGCATATCTAACACTTTTAGTTCTTTGATACATTAGAGCCAACAAAAAAATCCTTTATGTTCTCAGGAATTAACAATTTCTCTATATATTTTATGTGGAAAGTTCTTTGTGACTATAAATGGTGTTAAAAGATCAAACCAGATTTTTAAATCTATATTTGCATTAATAATTTTTGTAAATGAGTCAATGTAATAATCATATGAGTTTTAGTGGGTTTAGTTATGTTGTATTACATACTAATACATATTTGCCATGGCAAATTGTTTTTATCTGTTATTTGAATTTTTTTTTTGTAAATCAAATTAATTTATTGATATTACAGTTAGTATTTTTTTCCAATTTGCAGAGTAATTTGGATTTATCCAGAGTGAGATTATTTTAGATATTGATGCTTTTATATATGTTTCTATATCAGGAAAGTTTAATCCTTCCTGTTTCCATGGTCTGATATGCTGCATTAAAGCTATTCTGTTTCTTTTGGGAAACTATAAAAATTTTATTAGGCATGAATTTATTTCTTTAAGTATATTCCTTTCTGGTAACAGTTGTATTGCCAAGGCTATATATAGGATCTTGGGCAATAAAACCATTTTTATTAACTGTAGTCTATCTTCAAATGTTAATATTATTTTCTTCCATTTTTCACAGAGATTTTAATTGTATTGATATTATTGTAGTTTTTTTTAGACTAATTCATTATATTTGCATAACTCAATTCCTAGGTATTTTAAGGTAGATACTTGTTTCCCTATGATGTGATCCCCCTTAGTCTACAGTTCTTTTTTTTATTTAAAAATAAAAATTTTGATTTTGTTTTATTGAAATGGAGCCCTGAAGTCATATGAAATTTGTCAATTAATATATCTAATTCTTCTAATGTTTCTCTTGTATTAGATAATGATAGTAATATGTCATCAACAAATAGCATTACTTTAGAATCGTTTTGTTCATAAACATCTGTTCCTTTGATTGTTATATTGTTATGAATTGAATCTGGCAATAATTCAATAGCCAGAGCAAATAGATCGGTGACATGGGATATCCTTGTTTAGTAGAATGAGGAAATCCGCAAGTACGGCAGGTGCACGGACTGAACCACTGTAGTCAAAAACAAGAAATGTTCAGCACCAAGGGTGAAATTATTAACAGTTTAATGTGGCAGCTCCAAAATAAAGATAAACAGCAGACTGGTTTTGGCCAAAAAAAAATTAGCCTTCCTCAGTGCTATAACAATAGTAAGCACACACATAAATTTAAATAGTGAAGCTAATTGCAAAATAGCATCTCATTGAACAATCAATTTACCTCATTCAGGTCAGGTTTAAACAGACCCCCCAATTCGATAATCCAACTGGATTCTTTTTTATTTAACATAGTATGCCAACCAAGTTTAGACATTCTGTTTCCTATAATCCTATTAATAATGATAAATTTGAACTGGGCAGTGGTGTGGGTCATGGTGTGTTTAAATAATGAGCTTGACATCCTTTTATTTCTTATGTCACTGAGGGGGTTCAGAAATATGATCCCTCAGTGACCTAGATGTTTGCCCCACATAAAAAGCAGAGCAGGAGCAAGTAGCCAAATATATGACCTAGTCAGTGCTGCAGTTACCAAAACATGAAATGTCATAAACCTTGGAAGTGTTGCTGCTAGTGAATGCTTTGCTCTTGACTACATGCATACAGGCTGAACAGTGACCGCAGGGAATGCACCCTACCAATTTGATTCCCAAATAATGTGACCTGCTGTGTATTGGAGGGCATCTTATGTTTGTAATGATTGAAATATGAGCCCAGTGTGGGACGCCTGTGGTATGAGAAAATACATTTTGAAGAAAGACCCTCACATAACTTGTCATTTGCCATAAGAATGTCCCAATGGTGATTAATGATCTGCCTGTAGGTGTTCATGTTATGCCCAAATGTGGTAACAAGACAAACTGGCTCAACTAGGCTACTATCCTTAGAAATATATTTGTATTGTAACAAGGAATGTCTGGGTTGTTGTGAAGCAAATTGACTCGCCTCATTTATGTGATGAATATCATTTCCTCTCTGACGGAATTTGTTTTTCAAATCCTGTTGATAAAAAAATCATAAGAGTTTTCAGAAGAACAAATGCATCTTATCCTTAGAAATTGGGATTTGGGGATGTTGTGGATGATGTGTTGAGGGTGATGTCTATTGGCATGGAGTAGGGTATTGTACTGAGGATGTTTCCAAAATACCTCAGTCCTGAGTGTGTGATCAACCTCTCTAGTAATAGTTACATCCAAAAATTTAATTTGGTTGATGTCAAAATTTAATGTAAATTGAATGCCCCACTTATTCTCATTGAGGTACTCTACAAATTCCTTTACATATATATCATCCCCCCTCCACACCATCCCACAATCATCCAGATATCGCCACCAAATATCAATTTCATCAAGGTATAAATTGTGACCGACGTCATAGATAATTTGCCCCCTCGATATAACCCATTTAAAGGTCCACATAAATGGGGGCCAAAGAAGCCCCTATAGTGGTACCTTTCACCTGCCAATAACATTTGCCATGTAAGTAAAACATGTTCTTTTTTAACACATGCTCTGTGAGGCAAACAAGTAAGGTGTTAAAGCCAGGGGAATAAAAATTGGCTTTGTCTAGCCAAAATTGAATGGCCTCTAACCCAGCCCAATGGGGAATGTTGGTGTACAGGGTGGTCACATCCAATGTGCACATTAACCAACCAGAATCCAGCTGTGTATCCCTCAAAATCTGTAAGAATTGAGTAGTGTCTTGTATTCTGGACCTGACCATGGATAGAAGGGGTTAAAATATTTAGTAAGAAATGCAGCTAAAGGTTCCATGAGTGACCCCCTGCCAGATATAATTGCCCTCCCCGGTGGTTTACATGGATCTTTATGAATTTTGGTCAGTAGATAAAGATATTGGGATTGGGGATCAGACACGGTCAAGTGATACAAAATTTGCTTACTAATAATACCCTCTTCCAGGGCTAGGTTCAGGAATCTATTTCCAGTTTGAATTTTGGTGTTAGATTTAATGGCATGTGCATATAAAATTGCCCATCGGATAGCTGTCTTTCAGCCTCTGCAAGATACATTGACCAATTCATAACCATGATTGCCCCACCTTTGTCGACTGGTAATATGACAACATCATGATTATTCCTAAGCTTGGTTAACACTTCTTGTTCCTGCTTGGTAATGTTGTATTTCATGTTAGTAAGAAGAAACTTGTTAAAGTGTAAATCTTTGAGCACACAATCCTTAAATATAGCAACGTTTTTGCCCATGGGTGGCACAAAAGAGTATTTCCAGAAATGAAAATCAATAGATCTTTGAGCCTGAATGTCATCTGAAAAAAAAATTTTAATTCAACAATCAGCAAAAATTTGAGACATCATTGGCAAATGTATCCTCATTAACAAAAAAAAAAAAAAAAAACAGGGACAAAATTAAGACCCTTGTTGAGTAGTTTTATTTCAACTTCAGACAGTGAGTAGGTGGAAATGTTATGCACATTACTAGTTTCTCTTAATGTGGTAGAATCAAATCCAAAAGATGCTGAATGGTGTTTGTGGGACTGGTGTTTCCTGCCCCCTCTATGCCCCCCAAAAGTCAGTACTCAGGCATTTCTTAGCTGCCAGTATCTCCAAGATGGGGGGTGATTTCAATATCAGTGGTGGAGGATGAATCATCTCCAGACATGCCACTGCACCCATTAGGGCCTTTTTTGCATATGGACTGGGGTCTCTTTCTTTTAAAGATTGGTTTGGCCTTATCCTGCTCAACAAATCTAACATTTTTCTGTAACCCAAAAGGTTTACCTTTCTCATAATCCATGATATCACTCTTAAATTTATGATCTTCTTGGTTTTAAACTGTTGCTCTAAAGTGAGTAAGTCCTTGGCTAATTGATTAACATACTTATCAAAAAAAGGTTCCGCCTCAAAAAGTCTAACCTCTTTACATATTGTTTTAACTTCAAGAATGAGCTTGTCTATTGTCCACTCATAATATGAAATGATAATTTCAACATAGGTCATAGAAGCCTTGTGCTGGGCTTAAGCCCATTCGTCTAATAATAAATCATCTGCCAAACTCACCAAGGACTGAATGCAAACCCTAAGGCCATGTGGAGAAATTCCCCGTACCTTGTATGCCTTAAACAGTTTGAGATGCCAGACATTGGTCCTGAGGGACTTCATACTCCTGTCTGCAGAGAGACCTTGTAAAAGTTTGGTGAGATCCATAGTATTAATGGGACAATCCTAAAAATTGTTCATTAAATGTAATCTTGACCCCAACAAAAGCCACCCACAATGCTGAAAAGCTGCAGGAATATGAATAAAGATACCAATATTGAAAAACAGTTTACACTAAATACATAAATTCATTTGAAAAAGCAATATGTTCCAATGCCAAATATTCAGCTGTTGTTGTAACCCTAGTACAGTATAACCAGAAACACTCCCCTGATAGCATAAAACATTAAAAACATACAAATGCTTGATTGTAAACTCTGGGCAATATATGTGCCCAATAAAAGGCAACCAAAGATGGTATATAGAAATGTGAGCCATAAAATTATGAATCATGTCCCAAAAATAATGCCTTAGTAATATCATAAATGAAGAAGTGAAAAAATGTCCAATATATCCCCTGAAAGAAACAATGAAAACCCAATCTACTCGGTCTCACCAAAAAATCTACAGAATATGTCTGAATAAAGACAAACACAATCAACCTAAAAGGCCCACTTATAAATGATGATTATCATACTAAAATGGCTGATTCCATAGAAAATATCAACCAATGAACACAGATTATAACAACCAAAATTAAATGACGTCCCAAAATGTCTGTTACCTGTTCAAAATGTTGACAATGAATGTCCAATATTGGTTTATAATCTGTTGAGTTAGATTCATTGATTAAACTGAAGCATTCCAGCCCAAGATTTGTTTAAAACTCACAGTACCTGTAATTAGTTCCAAGGGACAAAATCCACAGTCGCCAAGCAGCGACCAAAAAGTATTACATCTGCAACCCAAGCCGTAAAAACTCCACTGTTATAAAGCTGGCAAAAGAAAGCAAAAATCACTTCATTCACGGGTTCCAGGTGTGTTCTAAAAGAAAATCCAATGGCCGACCTTCTTCGCTGCCACTGGTTCTGTTGTCTCCTTGTAAATGTGCTCCTGAAACAAACACAATACTGAAAATCTGCCCAACAACCCAAAATAGGTTGACATTCATTGCTACTCCACTAATCCAATAATCCAGATGTCTCTTCGGTCAGCAAAAAGAAACACATCACAGTGGATAATGAGAAGAGCCAAAAGGACTGTGGCTTGTGGTTAAACAGTTCAGTCCTGTAGACAAGATTAATGTAAGATGCAGTAAACCGCAACTGTCTAACTGTTGAATATAAATGAACAGGCACTAGCAAGGACAGACCAAAAGTCCCTTGTTTAGTGCCTTTTGTTGTATGTATAGATTCAGAGGTAAAAGGACCTAACTTGACATACGCTAAATTATTTGTATATATATTCTTAAGGAGATGAACAAAGGATGTAGGAAATTCAAACAGCATTAGGATTTTGAATAAATAGCTCCAATTTAGGGAATCAAAGGCTTTCTCTATATCTAAGCCAATTATGAGTGTTTCTTTATTTTTTATATTAACATAATCAATAAGAGAAATTATCCTTTTAATATTGTCATGTGTATGTCTATGATATATAAATCCAGTTTGATCATTATTTATTGTTTTCAATAGTGGTATTTTCATTCTTTTAGTTAATATTGTCATGAATATCTTATAGTCATTATTTAATAATGATATAGGCCTCTTTAAGGTACAGAGGTTTGGGGATTTGTTTTCCTTTAGGATTGGTGTGATTAAGGAATACCTCCAAGAGGGTGGTGTTAAACCTTGTGACTGAATTTCTAATACAGTTTTATGGAAGAGGGATAGTATCTTTGAAGGAATAAGTTTATATATTTCCATAATTATGCCATCTATACCTGAGGCATTATTATTTTTACCCTCTTTTATTGTATCTGTAATTTCCTTGTAGGATATGGGTGCTTGCAGATCTGGTTTTAATTTTTCTGGTATTTTTTATTAGAACATTTTTCATCTAGCTCTAATAGATCGATATGTATATTTTCGGAAATGTTCCATATAGTGATTTCAATAGGCATCAAGAATGTCAACTATATCCGAGACATTTTTCCCTTTTTTTAAGGAAGACACTTTTAATGTTATTAGCTTTTGATTGTATTTTGATTCTTGTGGATAAATTATGTAGATATTTGGGAGAAGTGGCCAAGGTATTAATTTTTAGTTTTTCTAAAGCTGAACTAGTTTTATGTGTTAGAATTTCATTGTATTTATTGTTTAATACTTCTACTTTCTTTTTCATCTCCAAATGATTTTGATTTTTTTCAGCTTTTAGTGACAAAAGTTTGGATTGTAGGTCTAATAATTCAGAATCCCATTATCTGTTTTTTTATACTAAGTTAGGGTTTTACCATATATGTAAGCTTTTAATGAGTTCCATATCATTATTTTATTTATTTCTGTGGTATAATTAATATCTCAGAAGAACTGTAATTCAGATAATAACCAGAGTTTAAATTCTTTACTTTTAGTTATATATGCTGGAATTCTGGAGTTAAAGATTAATGGTTTGTACACATTTTGAAGTTTTAGTATCAATGAATTGTGGTCTGAAAAGGAGCAGGGAGTGATTGCAAAATTAATGATTTTAGAGTGTAAGTCATGGGCAGCAAATATTTTATCTGTACTAGTTTGGGTACCAAAGCTATGATCTTGATGGGAAAACAACAAAAATGTATCTTCTTTAAATTTGAAAATATTTACAAGATGAAATTATTCTACCCACTTGTTTAAAGCTTTTGATACAGCAGATGTATGCAGTGGTCTTTTGTTGTTTCAGAAATATCAGACATACAGTTAAAATTTCATCTTTATATTAAGTTGCCTTTATAATTATTGGAAATTAAATCCATGTGTTTTTAACAGTTCCTGTTCCAATGCCTGGGAACCTGTATAGATTGGCTAGGGTACAATATTCTGTTATTATATTTAACTATTACTAATGCCATATGCCTTCTTTATCTTCATACTTATAAATGATTTCCGAGTTAATCACATTTGTTTTCCATAAAATTGTTACCCCTTTTGTCTTTGTCTTATAAGCGGATTGTGCCAATATCATATAATCCTTATGATTCCATTTGTAATTGTCATTTGTTTTGAAATGAGTTTCTTGAAGGAAGACAATTTGTGCTTTGTTCAGTTTTAAATATTTCAGTAGATCTGATCTCTTGCTAGGATTGTTTAAGCCATTGGTATTTAAAGATAAAGTTAAATCCATCTTGGTTTATTTAGATTATGTATTTTTTGTTTTATTGTAAACATTAAACATTTCCTGTGATAATTATTAAGTGTATGTTTGAGCTTTTAAAGGAAATTATCAGTTTTACACTTTGAGTGTTTACCAGTAAGGTAATGTTTTGGTCAGGCATACTAAAAATGTTTTTGTGAAATAACAAATTTAAATTAATAAATGTTAACTAGACTAAGATCCGCACTAGCCATGGAATGAAAATAATTACTAATCTGATGGATAAACCTAAGTCCATCAAATTATCACTCATACCTTGACAGTTAAGGAACATCTGAGCTCCATAAATTGAATTATCATATGGAGAATATTTGTAATAGGAATAAGCAATATTTATGTTATTTTGAACAGATATAGTACTATTGTAGATTAGACAGAATTCTAATACAATATAAATGTCTATGTATTGTATAAGCAATTAATATTTACATGAAAGATAGATGACAAGCAATTCAATCACAGTAAAGTAGGATGCATTGTATATAAAACATTAGTAAAAGATTATAGCACACCGTTATTTAACATATTCACCCTTATTGATGAAGTCTTTCAAAACTTATTACTTAATATAAATAGATGGTAATAATATTTATACCTAATGTTTATAATAGAATGTATTTTACTGGATATATCAGACATTATATTTCATTGTTTGCCAGTATTTAAGTAATCACTTTGTTTGTTGCTAACTTACTTAAAGCATCAAGTTTGTTTTATGTAAATATTGATGAAAGTTAGTGCATTTTAATTATCAGTGCATCCCTCTTCCCTCATTTCCTACACATAAGGATTTTCATATCTGTCATTTCTTATTATAAAATGAGTGAAATTATAGGTTAAAAATAACAAATTCATTTATTGTGATTAATGATTACAAGTTCCCTTTTCATATTCATAAATTGCCATTTTATGGCATATACTGAAAGATTTTAGATTTAAATAGCAACATTCTATTTTGCATAATCAGCAAATGTTAAACTGTTTGATTATTGTCTATTTAATACTATTTGTTCAGACTGTGATTGTTACATTATGTGACATTTCTAGTTCAGGCTTCTATTGTTTCCCTTGAACAACTTTGTCAGTTTGATGTCATGTATAAAACATTAGTTACCTTGGTAACAGCTTAAGTATTATGTATGGTCAAAATGGGTTACAAAACCAAAATTCAAGTTAAAGCAATTATATGACTTGTTATGCATATTTACTTATATAAGAAAATAATCATGCTTCCCCTTGATGTTCAATGTAGTATATGTCATTTATGACAAGTTAAGACAGTAATGTTATTATACACAAGCCCATATTATAAAACTGTCTATTGTCAATTTAATACTATTTGTTCAGAATATGATTGCTATATTCTGTGACATTTCAAGTTCAGTCTTCTATTGTTTCTCTTGAACAACTTTGTCAATTTGATGTCATGTATAAAAAATTAGTTACCCTGCTAACTGCTTAAGTATTATGTATGGTCAAGATGGGTTACAAAAACTACAATTCAAGTTAAAGCAATTATACGACTTGCTATGCATATTTACTTATGTAAGAAAGTCATCATGCTTTCCCTTGATGTTCAATGTAGTATATGTCATTTATGACAAGTTAAGACAGTAGTGTTATTATACACAAGCCCATGTTATTAAATTCTGTCTTTAATATCTAAGTTCAGCAGACTGCTTCATCTTATATGATGATTATATATTTCTATATATATCTAGAGTTACTAAAATTATACATTACATAACTATTGTGTGTTTTTGTTTTTTTGTTTTTTTGGCTATTGCTTAGTTATTTGAGAGACCACAAGCTGTAATGCTTATTCTTATTATTACCTCCTTCCAAACATGTTTATACAGTCCATAGACTTTAAATTATGAGACCCTTCTAGTTTCTTATTTGTTATAAGTATATTTCCATCCTTACATACACAGATATGAGTACTTCAAGCATGGGAAACAATGCACATCCAGATTTGCCAGAATACCATTCACTAGTTCATGTGGTGTGTTTCCAGGCTGTTCTTAAAATATCCACACCAATATTTGTCCTGTTCCATTTTTACCATCCTGTTCCATGCAGTGGCCACTCTGACAGTGAACCACTCAACGCACCTTCCATTCCCACAGATATTTCCACGAAAGAAATCTGATGACTCTCTAGCAATACCCATCAACCCTAAACACCTCTAGAATCAGCTATCTCCATATGCCCAACACATCCGAGCAAGCTCGCCTCCCAGACCACTGCAAAGCATACTGCACAAGACCAAGTGCTCTTAGTCTTTCACAATAACTCAGACTTCCACTCTTATGTAAGTCCTTAATGTGTCTGGACCAAAATACATTTTAAATATAAAATTGCGCTTATCAATAATCAACTTAATGAGCTTAACAACGTGTTGGGAGACCATTAGTATGTGTACATGTGGTTTAAAATAGCCCTTTTATTATATTTTTTTAAATCAAACACTTCATTGCCAAGAATCATCTCAGAGGATCCTCAGAGCCATTAAGCATTATCGCCGCTCTGTCTCCGTTACCATAGCAACCTGGAAGTGTCTGTTTCGGTTAGTGGGTCTGTGTACTGCATACCAGAGGCTTGAGATGCACCTGAAGCAAAGCTTCACTTCACTGCAACTTCAAGCCTAAATTGCTTCACTTTCAGTGAGGCAGCAGCCAGGAAAAGAATCAAGGGCAAACAGATAAAAAACAAAACAAAACCACCCAAAACGTGACATAACACATTCTTCCAGCCTTCCAACCTCTCATTCAGCAGATGTATAAACAAACTATTTTCTGCAAATATATCAAAAATCACAGTTTTATCCACCCCCTTTCCCTGGATCCAGGCTAAAACATCAAATGTCTCTTCCTAATACACAAGCATCAGTACACGTCAATCACAAGCCGCAAACCACAGCTTCCAGGAGATGAAAACGGCAACATACAACAGCTGCCAGACACAGCTGCATCCACACATGTCATGTCAGGCTTAATCAAATAGCACTGGAAGCTATGATACCTGCCATGGGTCTATATTAGAACACCGAACATTCAAAATGTCGAGTGTTCTAATATCAAACCCTATGAATCGAAAATTCAAAACATCGAACATACAGAACAGCAAATTTTTTCCTCGGGAAAATAACTGCTGTTCCAAAACACATACACACAACACAAGCACACCAAACAAACAGCAATCCACACACATACACTTAAACTCTCACATCTAACCCTACACTAAACTATACATACACCACTAACTATCCACTTACCTAAACCCAAACCCTAACCCTAAGGTCCGTCACTATCACACAGTCACCTCACCTGTGCCCTAACCCTAACTCACCTACCCCACTCTAACCCTCACATCCACACAGTCGCACACTTATCTGACCCATGCCCTAACCCTAACTCACCTAACCCGCCCTAACCCTCACATCCACACAATCGTAAACTTACCTGAACCCAACCCGTAACCTTCCACCACAGTGCTGAAAATACCAAAGCAACAGAAACAGACAACAGAATTCTTTCCCTAAGAAAATATTCGGTTTTCTGTTTCTTTGATATTTTCAGCGTTCGCTGAAAACGGGTCAATATTAGAACACTCGAAATTTTGAATATTTGGTGTTCTAATATAGACCCCCTGCCATAATTGATATTAACTATGTTTAGGCAGAATAATAATGACATTTGTACTAGCTGCCAGACATGGCTGTATCCATGCACACCATATGAGGATTGATCAAACAGCACTCAAAGCTATGATACCTGCCATAATTTATATTAACTATGATTAGACAGAATAATAATGACATTTATACTACCTGCCAGGCACAGCTGCATCCATGCACCCCATATCAGGATTGATCAAACAGCACTAGTAGCTGTGATACCTGCCATAATTGATATTAACTATACTTAGACAGAATAATGTTGACATTTGTACTAAGAGCTTGCTACTATTATTTAACCAAGATATACATGAGATTTCTAAATCATACTTTAACTGAAGAAGGCATTAGCCTCCATGACAGCATTTTTTTTCAAAACACTCTGCTGTTACTGCTATTATATATGATGTAAATTTGTTACATTTGAGTCTGAACTCTGATGAATGGTACCTTGTTGAATTAGTTAATTAATTACTTAAATTATTATAAGTAAAATCAATGAAAAATGAACAAGATAAGTATTCATTGAGTTCGAGTAGGGAAATAGGAACTTCTATGTTTGTATTATATGTTGCTTTGTTTAGCGTATGTATAATGTAAATAGTAACCCATCTTGATCTACCTTTGTTTGTGAAGAATTATTGGTCTCTTTGAACATTCTGAATAAATCATTACTGTTTCTCAGTTGTTTAAGAAACCCTCCTTTTTTAATAAAAACAGATGACAAGTGATGTAGCATATCATATTATACTTTGAGAGATGTAGTTATAAGAGTTATTTTTGGGATAGCTATCTTGGAATCAGTTTTTTGTTTCTTCTTTCTAGCATCAGTCCAAGGATTTGTTTCTTTTATTTTTTAAGCGTAGGGGCCATCTGATCCATTTCTTCTGGGATAGACACTATGTTGTTGTTTTGATGAATATAGTAGCTTCTTCTAAGTCATTAAAGGTTCTCATCTCATTGGCAAAAAGTATTTTTATCTTGGCTGGAATGTCCAGCTGTGTTTTAATGTTGTTTTGTTTCAACAGTTTTATTATTGGCCAGACTTTTTTCCTTTGTTCTAGAATTTTGGAAGAATAATTATTGTCAAACCTTATCAGGCTTTGATTGTATTTTAAGGGTGATTTTCTCCAAGCAGATTTTAATATTAGTTCTTTGTCCAGAAATGAAATACATTTTATAACTTTGGATCTAGGTGGAGTATTTGTTGAGTTAGAAGCAGGTTTCCTCAGTGCTCTATGCGCCCTTTCAATTCCAAATGAAAGTCCCTCTTTCAAGTCTAAAAATTCAGGAATCCAGGTTGTTAAGAATGAAATAATGTCTTCTCCTTCAGTATTTTCAGGCAGACCAAAGATCATTATGTTGTTTCTCCTTTCCCTGTTTTCTAAGTCATCTATTTTGTTAAGCAGCCATGTATTCTGTTTAAGCAGAAATTCTTTTTGGAATTCTTCCTCTTTGAGTCTCCCTTCAATGTCATTTAGAGAAGTCTATATATTTGTTATTTTTGTATGGTGTTGCTGTAATAGTTTCTTAAGAGTATCAGTCTGTTTTTTCAGAATTTAATTTGAGGTTTTCTAAGTCATTTTTTAAAGCCATCCATCTTAAAATATAGTTCCTGTAACTCAGATGTCATCAATTGCAGTTTCTTTTTCAAAGCAGCATTTGGATGAGAATTCCTTGAGTTGTTCATATTCAGTGACTCAATATATCTCCAAGCTACTTGACAGGAAAATGTTTGTATATCTCCACCAAAATTGATATTTGTGTAGTTTAGTAGTTTATCTATAGATTTCTGACATTTTAAACTTGAAAATAATAAAATTTTCCTGTATTATTATACTAGTTTATGGAGCTCTCAAAATTCACTGCTCTCAGTTGGCCATCTAGGCTCCGCCCCAAAAGAGATTTTATTTTTGAAGGTTGGTAAGACTGCTGTTGAACAGGGTGGCTGTCAAAGGAAGAAAATGTGGAGTTCAGAAGGTTTGTTTTTCTACTGGACTTTGTTCTGGAAGCCATTATCATTTGAGGTTGTTCGGGATGAACTAGGTAAATGATAAAAGAGTAGGATAAGTGACAGCTAATGGTTGGATGCTTACTTCATTTGAGTAGATTCTGAAAATACCGTTGAGGATTAGAAACTCTTGTAAGGAATTGCTGTCTGAGATGTTCTTGGGTTTGTTGGGCTCATTGACCACTTGGTAAACTCAGTTAAGGAATTTTCATTTAATCAAAAGGGGCAAAACTGAAGTCACACAGTATTAAAAAGATTCTGTTTTTTGATATTTCCTGTAACACACTGAAAATAAGTTTACAATAACTGCTGTGAAGTTAGATTAGATTTATGGCTATTAAACCAAGTTTAAGGTTTGGTTTGTTGAAAAGAATTATTCAGCATCTAAACCTATTGCTAGTCAGTGATCAAGAAAGAAATAATTTCCACCTGGAGTGATGTTTCTATAAAATATTCTATTATTGGCAACATAGCAAGGTGAATGTGACTCTAGTAATGAATAAACCACAAAGAGTAATGGAAAAGAGGCAATGAAACACCAGTAGCCAACAAAAACTGCCTTGATACTCAACAAGACAAGCAGACTGGTGTAGATCAACTACTCTTTATTAAAAATGAAAGGTTAAGTGCTTTTGTCCACATCAAATTCCTTACACTTTTTAAGTTCTGATGAGGAAAAGAAATTTGATGTGGACAAAAGTGCTTAACCTTTCATTTTTAATAAAGAATGGCTGATCTACACCAGCCTGTTTGTGCTTTGGAGTATAGAAGCAGTTTTGTTGGATACTAACAATGCTATATGTGTTAAGTAGACAACCTGCTAAATTTATTCATTTATTTACTTATGTTTGTTTACTAGGAAACTCCATCTAGACATACAACTCCTTTTTAATGGAGGGCCAGGAAGTAAAGCTTCACAGGTACAGTAATATGTGAAACAGCATCATAAAAATAGATACATAAAAACAGAATAATAAAACAAGCACAATAATCTGTTTCATTCATCGATGATAACTTGTACATTTCAATCAAAACAACATAAAACCAAATCACAAAATAGCACATGAAACAGAATCAGAAAACAAGCATATAAATTGATGGAACTCATTGACAGTAACTTGTACATTTCGACTATAGTTATCTAAAGAATGGTAATGATGTTGTAAGAAGAGTGTTAGAAAATGTTTTTAAAGTGAGTATGATTAATTCAAATAGAGTTAGATTACGTGAGTAAAGAATATTTGCAATAGATATTTATAATGTACAATTGATTTATACTGGAAACTCTTGATTATTACAATGGACGTGTCTATGACCACAATAGTTGATGAGGTCAGGGAGGGAAAGTGATTATCCTGGTGTGTTATAGAAACATAGCCATGAGTCCAATAGGTGTTTTTTTAATTGTGTTTTGAATAAGGGATGGTTGTCATTTAGCCTTAGGTTTAGAGGGAGAGAATTTCATATTTTGTAGAGTTGGTTGCCATGTAGGGTTTTGTCTGCTGAATTGTGAACTTCATGTGTGCTTAGTAAGCATTTATACTGCAGAGTTCTTGTTGGTATATATTGTATAAGGATGTTTTTAGACTGGGACATTTGTATAGTTTATTGACAAGGCTGTGTGCCATATGCAGATGAATATAGCTGAGCTGTCAATGCAGTTCCAGCCATTTGACTTTTTTGAGAGTTTGGCAGTGATGAAACCTATATGGGAGTTTGCATGCAAATTTAGCAAATTTATTGTAGCATTGCTGTAGTTTAGGAGAGATGTTGGAGTGTTGGTTAGTGAGTATGGGTGAGACATAAAGTAGTGTTAGAAGTATATAGGCAGAAGCTGCAGTTTTCTGCTGTCTTCAGTAAAACATTTTTTATGTAGTATACGGTTCTAAGTTTCTGGTAAGTCCATTTTACTCTTTCTTGTATGTGCAAGTCAAATTTTAGGTTATCATCATAAGTGATCTTGAGAAGGTGTGAGTAACACATTCAATTTAATTGTTGTTTAGGGGCATAATAGTTCTGGCTTAGAATCATTGCAAGATTTGGAAGTGAAGAAGAGTAATTTTGTCATTCTTCTATTAAGCAGCAGTTGGAAGTTATTAAACCAGGACACAGTGGAGGAATATGACTCTTGAGTTTTTGTTTGCATTGGGTAAAGACTTAATACTGTACAGACGGTCATCTAGTCTTCTGCAAATTGCACCAGCATGGAATGATTAGAGGCTGTCTGAAGGTCATTTATGAAAATGTTGAAAAGCAATGGCCAGAAGATTGAACACTAGGGTACTCTTTCTGTAAATGGGAGAAAAGAATAGAGTTTGGGACCACACCTGACAGCCTGGTATAGGTTCATAGGTTCATAGTTTGGTACTAGGCTATCGGCCCTAGGACCTATACAAGCCTAGCCATAACAATTCTTTGGCTATTTCTTCCCACACTATTTACTTCCCTGGACCCTTGTCTAGCAGGGCGACTGACGTGATTCCTGGGGTGAATTTCCTTTCTCCTTAGAAAGATAGCTATTGAACCATTGTAGGGATGAGTTAGAAAGGCATACAAAGTTTAGTTCTTAGTTTTAGTTTTTGAAGAGGCACATTGTGTGAAAGACAGTATTCAATGCTTTTAAGATATCCAAGAATAGATCAAAGACTATTCTACTTTTTCTACCATTGTTTCTGTTCTACTGAGGTTCACAGTAATCATGAGTTCCAGAAGTGGTGTTGCTGTACTGTGATTTGGTCTGAAGTTGTGTTGTGTATAGGAGATAATCTCATTTTCTAAGGAGCACTGAGGCAATGTGGTATGGACAACTTTCTCAGGGATTTTTGAGAAAAGTAGAAGGATGGCAACTGGAAAATAATTAATTCTTCAGAGTTATCCCCTTTAGTTAGAGGTAGGATGTAGAATCATTTCTAGATGTCTGTAATATACTGTCCATGGATTGACTCATAGGTTCATAGGTTCATAGGTAGGTACTAGGCTATTGGCCCTAGGGCCTATATAAGCCTAGCCAAACAGTACCCTGGCTTTTGCCACACAAGAAAATTATTTTTCTGTGCCCCTGTCAAGCAGAGCCACAGAAGTGATCTCCGGGGTGAATTTCCTATCTCCTATCCAATCATCAAGATTTTTCTTGAAGAGCGCTAATGAGGAGCTTTGTTTGATATAGATAGGTAGTTTGTTCCAGAGTATAGGAAGTCTCTGGGACAGGAATCTATCCCTCCAGCATGTTCTGTTAATTGTGGTGACAAGGTTTAGGTCCCTAGAGCATGTAGCTCGGAGGGATTGGGATTTCTTAATGTGGAGCATGTCCAACAGCACTGGGTTTGACATAGCTTTGTATGTTAGGCAAAGATTGCCTCTGAGTAGACGATATGCAACAGAGTAAAGCTGGAGTTTTTTGAGACGGTCTACGTAGGGCATCTGTTTGAGGCTGGTAATCCTCTTTGTGAGGTATTTCTCTGGCCTTTCCAGTTGTTGTAGATGTCTTGTGAGGTACATACCAAAAGGGGCGTTGTACTCTATAATGGGTCTAATGAGTGATGAGTAGAGGGGAGCAATTACCTCTTTTTTCCTAGATGAGAAACCTTTTGTGATGAGGTGTGCCACATAGAAGGATTTCCTGACTACTGCAGTGATGTGATTATCAAAGGAGAAACTACTGTCCACCTGCGTCCAAAGGTCTCTTACAACACTTTCAGTGATAAGTAGACTACCGCCTATGTGGTAGTTCATGAGTACAGAGTTTTTACCAAAAGGGATGACAATGCACTTTTTGGCATTGAGCTTGAGGCCATGACTTTGACACCAGGCATCTGTCTCAGTGAGGCCCTTTTGTAGGATGTCCACATTGTTAAGAGTTTTGATTATGACTCCTAGTTTGCAGTCATCTGCGAACTTTGTTAGCCAAAGACCTTCTGTGTTAGCCTGTACTTCAGAGAAGTAGATACCAAACAGGAGAGGACCTAGGACTGAACCTGTGGTACTCCACTTGTCACTGGTTTGAAGTTGGATTTAGAGTCTGCTACTTTCACAGTGTGGGTTCTGTCAGTGAGCCAGTTGGCAACCCATCTTGTGACATAGGGATTTATACATAGTTTAGTGAGTTTATCTATAATTCCAGAGTGGGGAATGGTGTTGAAAGCCTTGGTGAGATCTAGATAGGCTGTGTGAACCACCTTACCCTCATCTACGGCTTTGGTGACTGCTTTAAAGAAGTTTATCAGGTTTAGGAGACACGATCTGCCTTTTACAAACCTGAACTGGGTAGGGTCCAGAGTTTGTAGATTATCAATGTCATTGTTTATAAGTTCCATGATGATACTTTCCATAGCCTTGCAGACCAGGCTCATCAGGCTAATGGGGCAGTAGTTCCCGGGGTCCGTGGTGGCTCTCCCTTTGTGGAGTGGGATAAGCATTACTGTGTGCCATTCAGTGTGCACAAAGCTTGAGGTGAGGCTATGACTGAACATGGTACTTAGGTGGGGTGCCAGTTCGTTCTATAGTTCATGTAGAACGCAGCCTGGGATGTTGTCAGGTCCCATGGATGCTGTGTTCTTGGCTTTGGAAAGTGTTTTTTTTACCTTTGCGGCTGTGATTACAGGAACTTTGCATTCTTCTGGTATAGAGATGGGCCCTTTAGGGAATGAGAGAGGGGTAAAGTTAGCACTGAACCTATCTGCCAGGATGTTAGCAATATCAGTTGGTTCTATATATTTAGTGCCATTGTGCTATAACTCAGAGCAGATCTGAGTGTTGCCATTGAGATTTGTGACATAGCTATAGAATGCTTTGTGGTTGTCTTTAGAATCAGTGGTGATTTTGTTTTCGTAACTAGTTTTGTAGGATTTTCTGAGGGATCTCAGATTCTTACTGAGGCTGACCATGGAGTTCCTCCACTCATGGGATTTTACTCTTTTTTGCAACAGTTTCTTTCTTCTGTTGGAGAGTTTGTTTATGATAGGAGACCACCAGATTGGCTTTCTTTTTTTGGAGGATAGCATCTTGGTTCTGTTAGGGATTGCATGATCCATGCACTTGTGTAAGTGCTTATAAAGTGCAATTGTATAGGATTCAGCAGTCATACCTCTATTGTCTGTCAGCATGAGTGTCATGAAGTTTGCCACTTTTGTCTTAAGAAGCGTGAAGTTGGCTTTGGAGAAATTTTTTACAGTGGTTTCCCTAATGGGGGTGGAGGTGGGATGTGGATGTCTAAGGTGATTTGCTTGTGGTCGGAGATGACCAACAAGGAATTGACCTCTGGTATGGAACACCGGTTGCCCATGTTAGTAATGACCAGGTCTGGGATATTGCTGCCCCTGGTGGGGGTGTGGATAAGTTGATCCAAGGCATTGGAATTTATGAATTCCAGAAAACATTGAGCACAAGAGTTGGTACATGAGTAGTTTTCCCAGTTAATGTTGGGGTAGTTGAAATCGCCTATTATTCGGGTGTTAGGTTGTACCCTAATATTTTCCAGTGTATCAAGAAATGAGGAGTGGGAATCCTGAGGCAGGATGGGGGATCTGTAGCAAGCTACAATTTGGATTGCGGTCTTGCCCAGAGTTAGTTGCACTTGGATAATCTCAGAGGCATTATGCTGAGCAACTAGCCTGTAAGTGTGGATATCCTTAATGAATATGGACACACCTCCACCTTTAGTGCTTCGGCCCAGATTAGGTGGCTGAAATGTGTGGTATGAATTATAGCCTGGTAATGCAGGGGTGCTCATGGAGCCTTGAAGCAGGTCTCTGTCACTGCACATATGTCGATGTTCTCCATTTTAAGGAGTGCCTCGAGTGAGTGCATTTTGAGGTTTAGACTTCTAGCATTAAGTAGCATTACCCTCAGATTTTGCTTGCTTGTACCTGTTACAGTGGTGAATTTGTCATTTGAATCTTGCCTAAAAAAAGGCACTATAGGGGTGGCAAGAGCCTTAGACAGTATCCAGAAACCCAAGGGCAACAGGTGCAGGCCATCTGTGACAAAGCATCATGGTTTGTCGATCATGTCATCCCAGGCAGACAGATACTGGATCCCCTTAGAATGACACCAGAAGCTTAGCCAATTGTTGAAGTCAATCATTTTGTCCTTGTACTGTGGTAGCATTCTGGGTGATGGCAGGATGCTACTCAGGGCTAGGGTCATACCTGCCTGGGCTACAAGATTGGACAGCTCCTCCATGTCTCTTTTCATGTAGTCCAGGGAGGTTCATCTCAGGTCATTCACAGCAACATGGACAATGACAGAGTCATATTTGTACTTGTTGTGGAGTGACCTGAGTGCATGCGTTATGTGGCAGATCCTGGCACCTGACATGCAGCTGACAGTAACTTTCTCCTTGTTTAGCCTAGTGAGTGGAACATCAGTGTGCCTGACTAAGAGTCACCTATGGCTAGAGTGTTGGGTACATTGTTATGCCTTTTGGGCTGTGGTTGAGTGGCACACTGAGTTTGTGGGCTATGTGTTAATTGGGTTGTGTTGGGGGGTGGAGATGGCTTGCGTTTCTGCTTTGGAGGTCCCTGTTGCTTGGGCAGATTTTTTTTGAGAGCCTCCATGAATGTATGTGTGTATTTTGTGTTTTTATGTGTGTGTTTTGGTGGTGTAGGTTTTGAGGGACTATGTGATGAGTGTGGTGTGATGCAAGTTTTTACCTTCTCCTCTTGACTGTCTAGTCCAGTCTTGGGTTAAGAGAGCTTTGCTTCCAGTTTGGCTGTATAAGTTGTCTTGTTGATTAGAACAGAAACTGGTAGCTTGCAGCTTCTGAGGAAAGTTTAATGTACTGTGCTGGATGGCTGATTTTAGCCAGAGATGTGGGTTTTAATTTTTGGAGCTGTTTTTTGATTATGTCTGTGGGGATCGGTTTTAGGGGTGAAAGTGACATTGGGAAGAGTAGGGTACATATTATTGATCAGATGTTGTTGCTATTATCAAGGTTGGTGACAGTTAAGATAAAGTGAGTACTGAAATTTGTGGCAATAGTTTCGGGAAGAGGTTAGGGGAGGGAGTTGACAGTTTTGTTCTACCTAGGTGAAGCAGTTTAATTGGTTTCCAGAAGACTTTTGGGTTGTTTGTGTTTACAACTTGTAGCATAAAGAAGTAATTCTTGTCTTCAATTACTTTCTTTTTAGTGAGATTTTAAATCTATTTGAAGGATTAGTGATTTAGCTGTGTTTTATGTTTTAATCGTATTGACCATGCTATCTCTGTTTCTCATCAGTTCTTTCATTGTATGTTTAATTCATTGGGCAGTGTTTACTTTCACTTATTTTCTTCTTACCAAATCTATGTGTTAAGAATCCTAAGAAAAGTTTGGCTAAACTGCAGTATTGCTTCATCAAGTGGAAGATACTTAAGGGGATTCCAGTTACATGATTCTAAGGCAACTACAAAAGTATTTTTCTCAGATTGCGTTGCATTCCATACTTTGTTAAGCAGGTGTCATGTAGGGGTATATACCAGTTAACTGTGGGTATAGGTTGGGATGTGTTCACTAATGCCATCTGAGCACTTCACTGCTGATGTAATCTTAGTGGGATCAGATATTATTATCTAAAGTGTTGCACTTAGTTTTATTTTTGTTATGCCTGGTAGGATTTGTGATGAGTTAAGTGAAGCCATATAGGTTTATGGAGTTCTGAGATACATTTGTGACAGTAAAGTTCCAGTCTGTGTTGTTATTTCCCAGGATTATAGTTGTTGGTTATCCAGGACAGTATATTTTTGATAGTGGTGATATTGTTTCCTGGGAGGAAATGCATATGGTAATGAAACAGATTCTTCTGTGGGCATTTGGTTTAAGGAAGGAGGAAATCTGGAGGGAGCTGAATACACATGGGTCTGGAAGTGGAAACTATATTATTTTTTTGTTAAGTGGTAACTACTGGAGAGTGTTTAGAACTGCTGCATATCTATCTACCTAGATATCTAGCTATCTATAACTGATACCTTTGCACTGTACTTGTAAGAGGATTAAAAGAAAAATGAATAAGGATGGGGTATGTGTTCATACATTTCTGGTGTGTTGAATACTCTTGTTATTTGGAAGAGATGTAGCCAGTGGAGGAAGAGATGAAGGTGATGTTACCTTGGTGGCTACAAAGTCTCATTTTTCTTTCTTTCTTTCTTTTTTTTTTTTTTGTAGGAGGCATTCAACAGTGGTTACTGGCAAAAATCTAAGAAGGTTATGATTTTAAGGATCTTATCTAGGCAAAACTAAGAAGAACTAAGGCTGAAAGTTGTTAAGAAAGTTATTAAAAGATTCCAATCATGTTTTGAACGGTTGCATTGCTAATGGTGTAAATAGGTCTAGTGGAGTTGCTATTTTAAGGTGCTATTGATTTAATGATGTGCGGACAAGGTGATCCGCTGTGGCGACCCCTAACCGGGAAAAAGCCGAAAGAAGAAGAAGAAGAAGAAGAATTGCTTTAATGCAGTTAATAATGGAAAATTAGCTAAAGATTTGTTTATTACACCACAGGTTGCCAGAGTGGTTATGTATGGGGGTGGGTGATATATAGAAACTCACATACCTACTATGAACATTTTAAATTATGGTAATTTTAGATGTTTCATTTTGCATTATAGATGGCTATGATCAGGTCTCCAATTGTAACCACCTTATTATATGTTCAAGACAAGAATGCCAAGAAATTCACCTCAAGAGTGAAGCTTGACAGGTGAATCTCAGCAACCATGTCAAGAGCACAGAATAACAGATTATGGTTAGTGAGACTTGATCATAACTCTTTGAAGTGCATGGAGTCTTATCTATTGCATGTACTATCAGTTAGAAAAGAAAAAAATAATGCAATGTGTTTTACTACCTTAAAGCACTTAGCAAGTACCATCATATAGATAGCAAGTAAGGAAAAAGTCAGGGTGACTTTTTAAATACTGCTCTAATTTAAATAAATTATTTATAGATTAACATCTGTAAACTTCCATGACATAGGAGGAAAGATATTCAGGGACCGAGCGAATGTCCCTTCTCTTATATCTGACCATCACAGTGCTTAGGGAGTGTGTAACATTTGTTACACGCCTGTGAAAAGCAGTGCCACGGTCGGTTCTCACTTTACAGTGGGTGCATAAAAACTTTTATCTTTTTTCCGATTTTGCAGCATAATCACGGTGCTCCATGCAGTGTGTGTCTTTTGCTTATCTGAGAATTTACTGATAACTGTAGCAAATGAAGTGACTGACAAGAAAAAAAATGTTTATTTTTGAATTTTTATATAAAGCAAGGAAGTGCTTGTGTAAAATATGTTAGAAGTTATAACAGAGAATTGCATTAATTACTATATGTATATATATTTAGCCTGTGTTCACCTTGAGATTATAATAATCTCATCTCACTAGATGGTGATATTGAACAGAAAATATAGCAGTGCACTTCTACTAACACATATGAGAAATTGCATCTTACCTGTATGTACTTCACAGAACAATGACACAAGCAATGGAAAACTCAAGCTGTAGTACTTGAGCAACTGTGATACAAGCTTACATGATCTAAACAACTGACTAAAAGATGTATAATGCTGTGTAGTCATAGATGTTATAAATCAGGTGAATAATCATTCAAAATAATGTTTTTTCTGTACTGCGTATGCAATTGTAGCTCTGAGACATGGATTATGCACATAACTAGCAATCAGTGAAAGAAATGAAACAGTGCATATATTTGACTCACCTAGGATTTTTATTTTAGGGAAGCTGAAACAGTTCTTTAAAATACATTTATGATAAGACAGGACAAAACAACTGCAGAGACCATGAATTGGCTTACAGTGAAGTTAGTTATACACAGGCTTTAAAAACACAAACTGCACATTTCAGTGCATAATATATAGTACTGTTTTATCTCTTCCTTTATAATAAGACATTTACTTATTCTGAGCATTTACTGTATGCTGAAAGAAAGGTTGTTGCTAGTAAATGAAAACAATGTGTTTATTTTAGATGATTGTTTTACATAACAGATGAACTGGTCATGTAAAAAGAAACATCGAAAACACAGAACAGAATTTTTAGTTATACTTCCACACGTGTGCATTTAGTTGTCCATGATTATTTTAGATTATAGCAGTTCTGTAATGCAGATGGTATTAATAAAATAAAAAAGATAGTGATACTGGTCGTCTTCAAGAGAAATCTTGATGAGTGGATGGGAAATAAAAAATTCACCCTGGGGATCACTCCAGTGGCTCTACTCGACAGAGGCACTGGGAACTAAGGTCAGGTGGCATGATGCCAGGGTAATCCTATGGGCTAGGCTTGTAAAGGCTCCAGGACCATTAGCCTAGTACACATCTATGACCAGCCGTGGTACAGCAGTTAGCACTGCTGCCGCACAGCAAGAGGTTCTCCCATTCGATTCTCTGCTGGAGCGCCTTGTGTGTGGAGTCTGCATGTCCTCCCTGTGGTCGACTGACATTTAAACACATGCAGGTAGGTGTGTGCATGAATGGGCATGCCTTCTTTGAAGGTTGGGCATTAGGCTGGAAACATGGCACTTTAAAAATCCACTGCCAATCATTAGCAGACCAGCGTTCCATTGTGGTGACCCCTAACCGGGTAAAGCCGAAAGACACCTATGAAACTATGAGCCTTTCTTCAAGTGACTAATGCTATTGGCCGCTAAAAAATAATTTAATGGAAAATGAAAATCAAACTCTAAACCAGTTATAACTGAAGTACTGAATATCATAAAGGAAATAAAACAATTGGAGGTGGTCTCTTTAGCTAATTACATAGAAAGAAATGTAATGTGTGGGAATGATAAATGCAAAATAATGTTCAGGAAGATGAATGAGGTTTAATGGAAGGCAGGAACTGAGCAATCTGGATAATACTTGTGTGAATGACAATTGTAAAAAGAAAACCTATTTGTATACAGCATGAAAATAATGAAAAGTAACACTATGGTTTGTGTTCTTTTCTATTAATGTGTGCATATCTGTCATTGTTTAACCAGTGATTTAATAAAGTTTTCTATTAATGTGTGCATATCTGTCATTGTTTAACCAGTGATTTAATAAAGTTTTCTATTAATGTGTGCATATCTGTCATTGTTTAACCAGTGATTTAATAAAGTTTTCTATTAATGTGTGCATATCTGTCATTGTTTAACCGGTGATTTAATAAAGTTTTCTATTAATGTGTGCATATCTGTCATTGTTTAACCAGTGATTTAATAACGTTTTCTATGAATGTGTGCATATCTGTCATTGTTTAACCAGTGATTTAATAAAGTTTTCTATTAATGTGTGCATATCTGTCATTGTTTAGCCAGTGATTTAATAAGATGTTTAAAAATAGATTACCGTGTCCATCATCTCTTTTACCTGATCACTGTCAGGGGTCAGAGATACACCAATTCAGAAATTAGAAAGTTGTTATCCTTGGTTAGGGATGAGAGTCAGAAGTCTATGTTTCACAGTTAAATGATCACTTACTGTTGTGTGTGTGTGTGTGTGTGTGTGTGTGTGTGTGTGTGTGTGTATGTGTGCGTGTGTGTATGTACGTGTGTGTATGTGTGTCTACAGACGAGCAAAAGTACATCACTGTGGGCTCTATTCATGTAATACTATCAAAGTCAGGAAGCAGAGGTTTACTCATTAAGAAGGTATTTATTCTGCAGTGAGGTGGGTGGGAGTTGTGTAAAATCTGAAATATGATTTAGTCTGTTTAATCCCCTGCTGATATAGCCCAGAAAAAAGTATTACAGCTATTATATGAATACAGGTTATGAGACTCTCATACTCAAATGAGATTTTCTTTATGACTATGAAAGGAAGCCTATTTTAGGAAGGTAGTTTGTGTGCATCATGAGTTGAAACTCTTGTTTATTGGTACTTTTATCATTTTTATTAAACTTTTATAGCAGAGTTAGTATAATTTTGGTTTGGTCCATACTTCATAGGTGAGTAAAAGTCTATCTGCCCATTTTAATACGAACCAATTTCCCTATCAATGGTGAGAGTCAAACCCTGTACTTTGTATGGGTGAGGTAAACACCTTAACCATTACACCAAACCCTAACCTTACTGTTTTAGAAAGAGAGAATAAGCATATATTGATTTATAAATATAGTGTGGTGCTGCAATAGCAGAAGTAAAAACAGTACATGTCTTCATAAGTTTATAGGTGTTTACTAGGCTAACGTCCACAAGAGTCTTTTTAAGCTCAGCCATGCATCCCAAATCTCTGACAAGTTCTGATACCCTTGATAAGTATAAGCACGGGCCTGGAAGATGAACCATTTGCAGGTTATCTGTGTCCATTGGAGACATTAGTACCAAACCAGGGATGAATTTCTGGTTTTCCATCCAATTGTCCAAGTTCCACTTGAATTGGGTTAGGGAGGAACTCTGTTTCATATGGATGGGTAGCCTGTTCCATAGATGGGATAGTCTCTAGGATACATACCTATCTCTGCAGCAGGTCCTATTTATATCACAGGTAAGGTTTAAGTCTTTAGAATGGGCAATTCTGGTACTGTTTGTTTTGTGGATATGCAGTAGGGCCATCAGAGTGGGGTCTGACAATGCTCTGTATGCCAGGCATAGATCTCTCCTCAAAAGCCTGTAGGAGACAGAATACAGGGCTAGGGACTTGAGGCAGTCTGCATAGGACATCTTACTTACACCCTGTATTTTTTTAGTGAGGAACCTCTGTGGACATTCCAGTTGTTGGATATGACTGGTTAGGTACATAGCAAAGGGAGCACTGCACTCAATGATAGGTCTGATCAATGCTGAATCCAGTGGAACAATGACTTCCTTAGACTTAGATGCCATATCTTTATTTATAAGTTGTGCAACATAGAATGATTTCCTCACCACTTTAGACACGTGATGGTCAAATGCTAGATTTCTATCTATGTGTGTCTCGAAGTCCCTGACTACTGGGTCTTATCCTAAATGTTTTATTTTAAGCATTTAAAATAGTCAGAGTAAAAATAATTCACTAAATATATATGCAGACAAATTAACTAATTATTAAATAAATATTATCTAGAATCGCAAATTGCACTGACATTCAAAACACCATTATTATACTGCATTTGGGCAAATATGCTCAATATAAGAACAATTGATTACTGAATATCCAGGTATCCAAACTAGAAGCAAAGCTCTCTTCACCCAAGACTGGACTAGACAGTCAAGAGGAGAAGGTAAACATTTGCACCACACCACACTCATCACATAGTCCCTCAAAATGTACACCACCAAAACACACACATAGAAACACAACCCACCTCCATAGGTATTACAAGGGATAAGAAACTAAGAGTAATGCTACTCAATGCCAGAAGTCTAAACCTCAAGATGCACGCACTCAAAACTCTCCTTAGCATGGAGAACACCGATATCTGTGCAGTAACAGAAACTTGGTTCAAGGCTCCCGAGAGCACCCCAGCACTACTAGGTTATACCTCATACCATGCTTTTCGGCCCCAAAACTTGGACCAAACCACAAAAGGAGGAGGAGTATCAATATTCGTCAAAGATACCCACACCTCCAGGTTGGTGGCACAGCACGAAGCATCAGAGACTATCCATGTGCAACTAGCAGTGGGTAAAACTGCCTTCCAGTTTATAGCCTGCTACAGACCACCCTCCCAAACCCAGGAACCCCACTTGGCTTTCCTGAGAACACTGGAAAATATGAAGGTCTCTCCAAACACCATTATATTGGGCGACTTCAACTACCCAAACATAGACTGGGAGCATTACTCTAGCTCCAACACCCTAGCCCAAAGGTTCCTAGAATTTATAAACTCAAATGCTATGGAACAACTTGTTACCACTCCCACAAGAGGGGAAACATACTGGACCTGATCATCACCAACACGGGACTCTATGCTCCAGACCAGAAGTGTATCCCTCACTGGTAAGATCAGACCATAAACTAATCTCACTGGATATTCACATCCCGACCCCATCTCCTGCCCAGAAAACCACAGTGAAAAACTTCTCTAAAGCAAATTTCACACTCCTCAAAACCGAGGTGGAATCCTTCAAAGCCCCTGGGCCTGTGGAAAATACGGCCCAGACCACAGAATCCTTTATAAATGCATTCTATGAACACCTTCAGGAATGCATGGATCATGCAATCCCAAATAAAACCAAGACCCAATCCTCCAAAGGCAGACGTCCTGTCTGGTGGACCCCAGCCATAAACAAACTATACAATGGTAGGAGGAAGCTACTAAATGATAAAGCAAAATCCCAAAAAGGGAAGGCATCTCTGATCAGTATTGGCAAAGAACTACAGGCACTCATAAAATCGTCTAAGGCCAGCTTTGAGAGAAAAATTGCACAGGACACTAAGGATAATCACAAGGCTTTCTTTAGTTATGTTAGGAACCTGGGTGGGAATTCCCAGATATGCTCAGAATTAGTCCAAAATGACAAAAAATACACCGAACCCACAGACATTGCCAACATCCTAGCTGACAGGTTCAGCACAAACTTCTCCCCACCCCCACCAAAAGGGCGAATATCTATCCCAGCAGAGTGCTGCCCCCCTGACATCTCAGATGCTCAGGGAAGAGCCGCCCCCTCCCAAGCAAAAACACAGCATCAATGGGACCAGACGGTGTCCCGGGCTGCATCCTACATGAACTCCAAGAAGAGCTAAACCCAAACATAAAACTACTGTTCAATCTCAGCCTTACTACAGGATATGTACCCAAAGAGTGGCGTACAGCAACAGTGGTCCCTCTCCACAAAGGTGGTGCCTCAACGGATCCTGGAAACTATCGCCCCATAAGCCTGACTAGCTTGGTCTGCAAAGTTATGGAAAGGATCATCATGGACCTCATAAATAAAGATATTGGGGGCCTACAGACACTAGATCCTACCCAGTTTGGCTTTGTTAAGGGCAGATCCTGCCTCTTAAACCTGGTTGATTTCTTTGAAACAGTCACCAAGGCCATTGACGAGGGGAAGGTGGTCCACACAATCTACCTGGACCTCACAAAAGCCTTCGATACAATACCCTACTCAGGCATTATAGATAAGCTCACCAGCTTAAATATAAACCCCTATGTCACTAGATGGGTTGCAAACTGGCTCAAGGACAGAACCCACATAGTTAGAATTTCTGGAGCCATGTCAGACTCCAAACCAGTTACAAGTGGCATCCCACAAGGCTGAGTCCTGGGACCTCTCTTGTTCGGTATATATTTCTCAGAGGTACAGGCCAACACGGAAGGACTGAGGCTGACCAAGTTCGCAGATGACTGCAAACTGGGCACCATAATCGACTCTCCAGCCGACACAAGCATCCTCCAAAAGGGCCTCATAGAAATGGACAACTGGTGCCAGAGCCATGGCCTCAAGCTAAACGCCAAAAAGTGTATAGTCATCCCCTTTGGCAAAAGCAAAGTGCCCACAAATTACCACATAGGTGGTAATCCATTAAGTACAGAAGAAGTAATTAGGGACCCAAGTTGATAGCAGTCTCTCATTTGACAACCACGTGGCCAAAGTGGTTAGAAAAACATTTTATATAGCCCACCTAATCATGAAGGGATTCACATCTAGATCAGGGGAGGTCATCGTGCGTCTTTACTCATCCCTCATCAGGCCCATAATTGAGTACACTGCCCTTTTGGGATGTACCTTACCAGACACCCGCAGCAACTGGAAAGACCCCAAAATTACCTCACCAAGAGGATCAAAGGGCTCAAACAGATGCCATATGCTGCCCGGTTAAAGAAACTCCAGCTCTACTCAGTGGCATACCGCCTGTTCAGGGGCGATCTGTGCCTGACATATAAAGCCATGTCCAACCTGGAATTAATGGACATGCTGCGCCTCAGAAAATCCAAATCCCATCGAGCAACGCACTCGAGAGACTTGAACCTCAGCATTGAAATAAATAGGACATGCTGGAGGGACAGATTCATAACCCAGAGGCTCCCTTCACTCTGGAATAAAATCCCAGTCCAGGTTAGGCAGAGTCCCTCATTGACTCTCTTCAAGAGGAATCTTGATGAGTGGATGGGAGATCGTAGGTTTAACCCGGGTATCACTTCTGTGTCACTGTTAGACAGAGGCACAGTATACTAACCTCGAAAAAGAGCATAGCAAAATTAATTTAAAATGGGTGGTGAAAGCCAAACACATTCTGGCTAGGCTTATAAATGCCCTAGGGCAGATAGCCTAGTATGAACCTATGAACAAAACACACACCTACATTCATGGAGGCTCTCAAAAAAAAATCTACCCAAGGAACAGGGACCTCCAAAGCAGAAAAGCAAGCAACCTCCACCACCCAACACAACCCAAATGACACATAGCCCACAAACTCACTGTGCCACTCAACCACAGCCCATAAGGCACAACAACATACCCAACACACTTGTCATAGGAGACTCTATAGTCAGGCACACTGATATTCCACTCAACAGGCTAAACAAGGAGAAAGTTACTGTCAGCTGCCTGTCAGGTGCAAGGATCCGCCACATAACACATGCACTCAAGTCACTCCACAGCAAGTACAAATATGACTCTGTCATTGTCCATGTTGGTGTGAATGACCTGAGACATACCTCCCTGGACTACATGAAAAGAGATCTTGTAGTCCAGGCAGGTATAACCCTAGCCCTGAGTAGCATCCTGCCATCACCCAGAATGATACCACAGTACAAGGTCAAAATGATTGACTTCAACAATTGGCTAAGCTTCTGGTGTCATTCTAAAGGGATCCAGTATCTGTCTGCCTGGGATGACATGAACAACAAACCACGATGCTTTGCCAGAGATGGCTTCCACCTGTCGCACTTGGGATTCCGGATACTGGCTAAGGCTCTTGCCACCCCTATAGTGCCTTTTGTAGGCAAGATTCAAATGAAAAATTCACCATCTTAACAGGTACAAGCAAGCAAAATCTGAGGGTAATGCTACTTAATGCTAGAAGTCTAAACCTCAAAATGCACTCACTCATAAACAAAGACATTGGTAATCTCCAAACTCTGGACCCTACCCAGTTTGGGTTTGTAAAAGGTAGATCATGTCTCCGAAACCTGATTGACTTCTTTGAAGCAGTCACCAAAGCCATAGATGAGGGTAAGGTTGTTCACACAGCTTATCTAGATCTCGCCAAGGCTTTCGACACAATCCCCCACTCTGGAATTATAGATAAGCTCACTAAACTAGGTATAAATCCCTATGTCACAAGATGGGTTGCCAACTGGCTTATGGACAGAAGCCACACTGTGAAAGTAGCAGACTCCAAATCCAACTTCAGACCAGTGACAAGTGGAGTACCACAGGGTTCAGTCCTAGGTCCTCTCCTGTTTGGTATTTACTTCTCTGAAGTACAGGCTAACACAGAAGGTCTTTGGCTAACAAAGTTCGCAGATGACTGCAAACTAGGAGCCATAATCCAAATTCCTAACGATGTGGACATCCTACAGAAGGACCTCACTGAGGCAGATGCCTGGTGTCAAAGCCATGGCTTCAAGTTCAATGCCAAAAAGTGTATTGTCCTTCCTTTTGGTAAAAACTCTGTACCCATGAACTACCACATAAGTGGTAGTCTACTTAATGCTGAAAGTGTGATAAGAGACCTTGGGACACAGGTGGAAAGTAGTCTCTCCTTTGATAATCACATCACCACAGTAGTTAGGAAATCCTTCTACGTGGCACACCTCATCACAAAAGGTTTCTCATCCAGGAAAAAAGAGGTCATTGTTCCCCTCTACTCATCACTCATTAGACCTATTATAGAGTACAACGCCCCTTTTGGTATGTACCTCACAAGACATCTACAACAACTGGAAAGGCCACAGAGATATCTCACAAAGAGGATTACTGGCCTCAAACAGATGCCCTACGCAGACCGTCCAGCTTTACTCTGTCACATATCGCCTACTCAGAAGCGATCTCTGCCTAACTTACAAAGCTATGTCAAACTCAGAGCTGTTGGACATGCACCACATAAAGAAATGCCAATCCCTCTGAGCTACACGCTCTAGGGACCTAAACCTTGTCACCACAATAAACAGAATATGCTGGAGGGATAGATTCCTGTCCCAGAGACTTCCCATACTCTTGAACAAACTACCTATCTATATCAAACAAAGCTCCTCATTAGCACTCTTTAAGAAAAATCTTGATGATTGGATGGGAGATAGGAAATCCCCCCCCCCCCGGGGATCACTTCTGTGGCTCTACTTGACAGGGGCACAGGAAAATGATTTTCTTGGGTGGCAAAAGCCAGGGTACTGTTTGGCTAGGCTTATATAGGCCTTTGGGCCAGTAGCCTAGTACCTACCTATGAACCTATGTTATAGAAAATGTTTCACTAAAAATGTAAAACTGTTCCTGTGATATAAGAACTGAAATTTCTGCATGGCCATTAGAATGTATCTGGCTGCCAGCAAACTGTAATCTATTTATTTTCTGTATAAGATGGTATATCACTTCTGTTTGGGATCTGGAATGCAATACATGACCATAACATATCTGTACAGAGCTAGCACCCCATAAAATGTAATAATCATACGTATTCATAAAACTGACATTCTCTCTGTCTCCAAAGAAGTTACCACATCACTAAAATCTTTGTACTGACAAGGACAAAATTGTCCAAACAATTTCTGTATTCAGCTGTTTTGTTCTCTAATGGTGGAATGGTAATTCTATGTAATATATGTACTTCAGCATCCAAACCTTAATCTCTGAAGTGTTTACTAAGAACTGTCAAAAAATGATCAATGATGTCTCCTATACACAGGCATGCAGAGGCATTTTAATTTGGCAATCTGCCAAATTATGGTTTATGTGATTCCTGTAAGTGTTAAAATGTGATTTCTGTTCAGGCTGGCAAATGTTGTGCATATTAAAAGTGTACATTTCTCCATCAAGAAGAATGTCTGGATTCCTGAAAAGATGGCATCCTTAAAAATTTGTGTAATCAAAATACAAAAATACAGAATGGATATCTGACTTCTTTTCATGGTATGCATGTCATACATATCCATGACATGTACAGTAAAATATGATATTATGTCATGGGAATAAATATAACTTGTCCATCAGAGTGACATTTTCTTGTACTTTAATATGCTACCTTTAGAAATCCTTATATTGACAAAGTCAAAATAGCCCAATCCAGTTCAATACTGAGCAGTGTAAAGGTGCAATGGTTATAGAGTAACCTTAAATCCTGTACATACCTTTCAGTCTAAGAAAATATCCCAGTACTTTTAGTAAGCACTGCCAAATGACATTTGTGGTGGTGTTCCTTTTTCTAGTTATCAAATCCAGGCTTGCACAGACATAAGCCTATGGTAAGGTACAAAGCTACATTATATTTGGTTCCTGAAAAGGGAATATGAATTTTTTTCTCTGCAAGAAATGCTGTACATGTTCACAATGTACTTATATTGAGTTGACATTGCATTCATGCTGAAATAAGCCAGTTGTGACATTTAACCAAAGAGATGAAGATTTCAACAGTCACAATAAAAACTATTTTGTTGGGCTTTTTGCAGATATTAGATTCAAGTGACAGAAACTCTGCTCTCGTGACAAATTAAAAGAGGAAACTAATCCCCGAATAATTAACCATTTTGTTTAAAATGTTTCCATAGATTTTCTAGATGGAAACATGAGGGATTAATGTTCTGTTATTCTCCTACAAATGTAGCCAAAAAGTCGTTAGGATGAATGATTTTCTTAATGGATGAAATGTCTATAGCAAATGTATTTTTAAACACATTAAATTCTGACTGTAACCATTATCTTGATCAAAAATGAACATAGAAATATGAATAAATCCAGCTTATTAAGATCCAAATGGAGTGCATGGATGGAGTCACAATTTTATAAAGTCTTTTTTCTGATTTTTTTCTAAATAGCAATAAAGGAAATCTAACCAGAGTGGGTAAGTGAAAGCATGGAAAATCTCCATGTGAGACCATCTTCAAATCTGAGTTTATTACTGTTGCTACTACCTATTGAAACATATATGTTAATATTCTATTGTAGGTAGACAGCATTGGTTCATTCTATCTGGATATAAATAATCATAAAGTGTTGATGGCTTAGACAGCCAACTCTTCAAACATACAACTCTTAGACAATGGTAGAAATGAGCATACTAGTTGTATAGGTTTACCATAAACTGTAAAATAACATGTAATTAAAGATTATTTAAATTTTCCCCCTGTGACAAATGGAAATACTGCCAGCCCAGCTAGCTGGAATTTTGTAAATAATTTTATGTCATTTGTGAATATTAATATGATTTATATAGAAATGTAACAGAAGGATATACTACCAGTCCAGCTAGCTGGAATTTTGTAAATAAGTGTATGTCATTTGAGAATATCAATATCAATATGCTTTATACAGAAGTGAAACAGAAGGAGATACTGCCAACACAGCTATCTGGAATTATGTAAGTGGTTATGTGTCATTTGTGAATGCCTACATGCTTCATGTAAGATGCATGTGCTACAATTGTGTTAGAACTCTATCTATTGTACTGAGCTAAAATGTAATCACAGCATGCCCTGCTGTGAACAGAAATGTATATAAGTTGTTGTAATTGTGTAAATATATATGTTTTAACAGCAGAAACTAGAACATAGAAGATTAGCTTGCAAAACTTCAAGAAAATAGTTGAAATTAAATTGTTTTATGATTGTGCTAGTATAAAAGTTATCTTTCGGTTTCAGTCAACAGCTGACAGGATGTCTACACTAGGGGACTCCCTGTTTTGTTTTGTAAGTGTTTTACTGTTTTATGTCTTCTTGCAGTTGCAAACACCTGAAGGCTATGTATTTTCACAGAGAGATGTTACATGTGGGTAGTTTCTGACAATGGGGGTTTAGCTTGGGAACTAAAGTCAGGTGACAAAAAGTGATGCCATCCAAGCTAACCCAGCAGTAATATTTGATATTAATTTAAGAACTTTCTGAGAGAGAAACAGGGCATTTTGTATTTGTCTTTGACCTGACAGCATCAGCTGGGAAACATCCACTCACTTGTAGTGCTGTAAGTAAGTTTTTAGGGCATAGTAACTCATTTAAATTCAGATAGTAATATAGAAAAGTATAGCTTAGATGTTTTCTTTATTTATTTAAGACTGTCCTGCAATGTTGTTTTAAATATGTCCTGTGATTTTGAACTCTGATGCAACTGATTACTTACTGAATATTGTCTTGTTCTTGTATTATTTATTATTATATTTAAACTTTTCAATTGTGGTTGGTCTGTTTAGAGATATTTAAGCTCTTAGAATACTTGCATATCTATTTGGTGACACTGTACAAGCAACTCCTAATAGCCTTGGTCTTGGTCAAACTACCATTTGGATTAATAGTAACATTACACAGTAGGATTGGACACCCTTTGTTAAGGGCATTATAGTAACTGATAAGGAGGGGTTGGTGGCAGTGATAATGACCTTATAGTCTTGGCAGAAGGGGGCATAGCTAGTAAACCTGTGCCTTCTCAGGTGTGTGTGTGTGTGTGTGTGTGTGTGTGTGTGTGTGTGTGTGTGTGTGTGTGTGTGTGTGTGTGTAAATCAAATCTGAAAGTGTGTGTGTGTCAGCTACTTGGGAAGGGACATAAAGTACTGGTTTGATAGAGGGGGTGCTGGAGGTTTTGGCTTCACCACTTAGCTGATATCTCAACCCTATAGCTATGACAGTGGAGAGTCTTATTGGGGATCTGGAGAAAGAGGGAGAAACCAGCCCCAGACTGGCTGTGATCTATGTGTGCTCTTAAGGGAAGTTGCACTTTACTGTGTGTGTACTTGTCATCCTCCCAGGGTGTACGTTTCCCATTGTTGCCAGTGGTGAGAATTAAGGCTCCTTGATTACTGGATCAGTGCAGGGGTATCCCCCCCCCCGATATAAATTGCATCCAGTTTTAGCAGGGACCAGTTGGCATAATGGTTAAGGTCTTTGCCTTGTATGCACAACCTACAAGGTTTGATCTTGATCTCTGGCCAATGCCTATATGGAGTTTGCACATTCTCTTTGTGTCTCTGTGAGTTCCTCCCACCTGTCAATAAAGAAAGAAAGAAAGAAAGAGAAAGAAAGAAAGAAAGAAAGAAAGAAAGAAAGAAAGAAAGAAAGAAAGAAAGAAAGAAAGAAAGAAAGAAAGAAAAATAATAAAACATTATGAGTGTTTGCATCTCAAACTCACTCAATAATAGATAGACTCTAGATAATGCCCTGTCATGGGAAGCGTTGTACAGACCAATTGCTTTGGGCATCAACTGTGGTTCATAGTATCCTCTAGACAGGGGAATCTAGATCACAAACTGTGTATCATATTATGGCTAACCCCACTCAATAGTGTAAAATCTCAATCTATGTGATTCAGTAGTGTTGACTAGTGTCACCAAAAATGGGTATGGATATTTGTCAGTGATCAGTGGACTGAGAACTTGTCCTACTTGTCCTTACACAAGGGAACCATGCTAATGATGGTAGGGCTGTATGTGCTGGATCTAAATCTAATCAATCTATCAAACATGTACTAAGAATTGCTACACTCAATGTAGGTCCATACACAGGACACAATTTGGAAGTGGGTGACATGATGATAAGGGGGACATTTGGACATTCTGTGTATCCAGGAGAAAACATGGAAGCCTAGTGCAGCAAAGCCACTTGGCTTGGAATCCAAAGTCTGCTACTCAAGAGGAGGAGGACAGACTAGAAATGGTGTGGGAATTGTGCTGAGGGAGAGGCTTCAGAAGACAGTGAGGGATTTCATCAGAATTAAGTGATAGAATCATGGCAATCCGATTCAAATGTAAGAATAGGGCACTATTCATAATCTTAGCCTATTCCCCACTTGTGATAGTGAAGGAAAGAGTACATTCAGACAGCAGTTGCAGGACCTATTAAATAAAGTACTGCAACATGAACTAGTGTTGATAAAGGGTGGCCTGAATGCACATATCAGGACAGGCAGAATAGCATATGAGGATTGCCTGGGTTCATATAGGTAGGGCAACAGGAATAAAGAAGGAGAGGCCATTTTAGACTTCTGTCAGGCAAATGGCTTGATGGTGGACAATACATGGTTCAGCAAGAGATACAGTTACAAGATCACTTACAAGTGTGGCCAAAATGCAACTTGGGTAGACTTCATCCTAGTAAAGAAAGGGGATTGGGGTAGAATCAGTAATTACAAAGTCATCTCGGTGAAGCAGTCAGCCCTCAGCACAAACCACTGGTTGTCAGAATCAGCTGCAAGCAGTGGTCAGAGAATGCTCTAAGGTCAACGGAGACTAGGCTAAAGACCTGGAAATTGATTGTAGAGAAAGTACAAGAGTTTGAGGAATTAGTCAGGGCTCTAGCATCACAGGAAGAAAAGGAAATAAGTGAAGTCGAAGAAGAATGGCAGGAACTCAAAACAGCATGCATGAAGGCTTATAGAACAGACAGTGGCTGAGACAGGTATGGAAGCAAGGTTCATATGGAAAGCTAGTGCTAACTGCAGAAGTTCAGGAAGTTATCAAAAGAAAAGGGTGCAGTAAAAATTGTGAGACAGAAAAGATGGAACAGGCTGAGGCAGAATACTCATTGGCTAGCAAAAAGCCCAAAAGAAGATTTGCAATAGCAAAAAACAATGCATCAGAGGCACTCTACTAACTTCTGGAAAGTGACTCAGTAGATAGAACAAAATAACTCTATTAAGTTGTAAGGCAAAGACAGAAACATAAAGAAGATAGTCATCAGACAATCTTCACAATGGATGCCAGCATCAACCTGCTCACCAATCCACAAGACATCAATGGCAGGTAGAAGGGGTATTTCTAGCAGCTTCTGGATGAAGAAAACCACAGAGAAGCTGTACTGTCCCAGGCACAGCATATGATGAAAGAAGAGGTGGAGCCCAACCTACAAGAAGTAAAAATAGGACAAAGGAAAATGAAGTCAGGAAAAGCAGTAGGCTAAGATGAGGTCACTGCAGATATGATCAAGATTTTGGGTAAGATAGGGGAAAAATGGCTCCTGACGATATAGCAGTAAGGAGAGAATGGTATGTCTCATATGACTGGAGATTAAGCATAATGGCTCCAGTATACAAGAACAAAGGGAACATTTACAACTGTGGGTAATACAGATATATCAAATTCCTGTTGCAGTTCTGGAGAGGTAACTGATAAATGAATATGCAAAGTAATAGAAAGTAAAATGGGAGATTAGCAGTTCAAATTAAGATCAGGATGCAACACAAATGACCCAGTATTTGCAGTGGAACAGATAGTTGTGCAGAAGATAGAAATGAGGAAGGGCTCCAACTGGGAATTCCTAGACTTGAAGAAAGCATATGACAAAGTCCAAGAAAGCCGGAATGGGCAGTCTTTTGGTGGTTCAAAGTCCCTGAAACTTTGTTAAAATTTGTACAGGCTATGCAGAGTGCCCCAATGACTCAGGTATGAACAGTGTTTGGTCTCATAGAGGGGTTTCCAGTGGGAGTGGGTGTGCATCAGGGTTCAGCTCTGAACCTACTTCTATTCATATTGGTGATGGACTACATTAGCAAACTGGTCAGAGGGGAGGGGACAGATCAATGAAGTTGCTGTAAGCAGATGATGAAGCCTTACAGGCAGACTCTGAGAAAGAAATTCAGCAAAGAACAGGGGAATGGAATGCAAATCTGAAAGCACATGGGATGAAACTAAGTGAAAACAGCATTGACATCTAGGAACAAGATCCAATACATAAATCAGTTTGCTCTTCCTGTCCTAACTTATAGTTTTGGAGTGATTGACTGGCCCCAAAAAGTGTTGGATAGATTGGATATTAAAACAAGAAGGATGCTTCATGCTTACCAAATGATTTATAAAAAATCAGTGTATACCAAGATTATATATTCCCCGCTCCAAAAGAGGGATGGGCCTCCTTGAAATTGATTACATGTATAGATGTATAGATCTACAATCATGGGACTCCACACACATCTGCTGACCTCACAGGATCCAAATGTAGTGAAAGTTTTGAAACATGAGGAGAATAAATCTAACATGACATCTATGCTTAATTTAGCAGAAGCATATCGCCGTTGAGCAGGAATGGAAATTATACCAAGAGTAGATAAAAACCAGGCAGCAACTGAATGTGCTAAAAAACAAAAGAAATAATATAAGGTGAAGGACAAGATGAAAAGGCAAGAAATGTGGAAAAAACATAAATATAGTTGCAAGTATAAAAAATTTCTGGAAGAGCCTCATGTTAATCAAGAATGAACACAGGAATGGTTAAGGAGAGGTGAATTCACATCAAGAAATGAAAGGTTAATATTGGCAGCTCAAGATAGTGGGCTAAGTACATGCTGGTTTACATAGTCCATTGAACATATGGGAGAAACAGATATATGTAGGTTTTGTAAAACTGAATTGGAAACTGTCACACACCTTGTTGCTGGTTGTGATGCACTAATGGCAGAAGGACTTTATACTGAAAGGCATAATAATGTGGCAAAACTGTTACACTGGAGATTTGGCAAATATTATGGTATCCAAGTGGCTGAAAACACTGGAAACATGAGCCACAAAGAATCATAGAAAATTATGAATTTTATATCACATGGGATCACCCAATACCAACAGTTCAAAAGATAGATGCTACAAAAATGGATATAGTGGTCCAAGAAAAGAAGACAAAAGTAGTATTGATCACTGAAATCACCACACCCAGTGACTACAGTGTCTTACGTACAGAGAGATACAAAGTCATAAAATACCTGGATCTGCAGGCAGAAACGAGAGCCATGTGGAAGAAAGATACCCAGACAGTTCCAGTAGTAGTAGGAACAACTGGTCTTACAAAAAAGAATTTACAATCGTATTTAGATATGTTACCAATTCATGTAACACCGTACAAATTGCAGAAGCAGTCATTACTGGGCACTTTGCAGGTGCACCGAAGAGCACTTTTGGCTAATGTCAAAGAGTAAAACAATACGAATTTCATGAACTTTAATCATACTTTGACTTAGGAATGAGGTCCATTCCCATCATGGTATTAGAAACCAAAAAGATTTGGAGAAATTAAAAAAAGGCAGATAATGCAGTTCCAATGGCAACAAATCAGGAAAATCAGAAGAAGCTGTGGAATAAGATAGAGGGAAATATAGTGGGATGGGTTTACATCTTCAAGTACCTGGTGGAGGGGGGGAGGTTGGGAAGAAGGATAGTCTGAATGTGGAGGTCAAAGCTAGAATCAGATGGGCTGCAGTCTACTTTCACAGAGTGCCAGGGGTAGCATATGACAGAAGATTGCCAAAGAAGCTGAAACTTAAGGTGTACAAAACAATGGTGCAACCAGTACTACTATATGGTACTGAATCCTGGGCAGCAAAGTAACAGCAGTTGAAGAAGCTAGAGGTGATGGAGATGAAGTGCCTAAGATAGGTGATAGTATGCACACTGTGCAACAGATAAAGAAATGAGGACATCCGGGCAGAGACCAAGTAGCTCCAGTTGCAGAGAAGATAAGAGAGAACAGATTATGGTGGTTTGGGCACCTGTGTAGAAAATCAGAAGACAATCTGCTGTAGAATATTTGGGAGGATCAGGAAGAAGGCAAGAGGAATGAGAGCATCCAGCTAAGAGAGGGAATGATTATGTGAAGGAAGACTTGTGACAGTAAGGCATCACTGTCAAAGAAGATAGGAGAGTGGCACTGAACTGAGAAAGACGGTGATAGTTAATATGACACCCTGACCCAGTGCAGAAAACAGGAAAAAGTGGATTGATGATGGTGATGACAGTTTTAACAGGGAATACTTGATGACCTCTCTCTCTCTGAATTAATTTATTCCACACTACTTTAATTTTATTGTACCATAAGACTGTAACAGGAAATAATGAATGCACAAAATGAAAAAATCAAAAAGTAACTTCTTTATTTTTAAGATGTTTATCCTGCTTACAAATGAAATTGTTGGTACTGTGCATATTATTGCATAGTGATGATCTGATAAATTATATCAATTTGGTTATTACACATAACCATGACAACTTAATGGCAAGACCAACCTAAATTTTTAAATGAGTAAACCACCTTAATTAATGTGTTAGAATGGAGCTGACCCTTTAATACTAACATTTGAAATACATGAATATTGAAACTGATCTTATGACTGATGGTTTCAAGACATCTATTAGTTAAATAGATTAGTTAGTTTAGAAGAGCAGTTTACAGTGAGATTATTAATAAGTTAATGCTACAAGCCAGAAAACTGATCTTAAACTATTAGGTTCAGCATTGACAGGGTTTATCTGAGTAGGTATTTCTATTAATCTCAAAAATGGGGCAAACTTCCGGGTATAGGCGATGATTGAGAGCTGACTTCTTTGTGTTTATCTCGATCCCAATTAGTTGATCAATTATTTGCATAAAAAGGAGATTATAGGAGAAAAGTCTTTACTCAAAATTTATTGTGGAGTATGTGCCTTTTATTTTGTTGAGAATCTCAAACGTGTACTTCCTATGGATAGAGCTGAGTGTTACCACTTCATCCATTGTAATTTAGAAATGTCCATTTCAGTTAGATTTTCCTCCAATATTCCAAATGTATAAGGTAAGATATGATTATGTATATCCACTTTTCAAGAAGGAACAAATACAACTGGATTTTCAAAGATGATATTTGAAAGTATCTTTAAAATGTAACCATGCATTAATTGGCATATTGTAGGCTGAATTTAAACATATGATTGTTTTGCAACTGGCAATATTAAAATGGCCCTTTCCTCCTTTATAATGTCAAATTATGTTCAAAAAACTAAAATGTTTCCCAAGAAGTCAATATTTCCAAACATACTGTATAAAATGTGTTACCTATCAGAACCAGCCCATGAGTTTTATTTTACTGAGGTTTTATATAAGATTTTCCAATTCCCCTAAACTAGGATGAAAAACTGTAGTTATTCACAAATGCCTTTCATCAAAGTAAAAAAAATCTTACTCGATGAAAATGAGAAAGACCTCATTACGGGCTCATTACCGTGTCTCTTAGTCAAGCCCTAGCACAGTCAAAATGACTTTTCTAGTATTCTTATCGCCCATGCATTATGTTAGCAAAAGCATCTCCCTACACTCACATGCGCACACAAACATATATGCACTCAATGAAAAAAACATACTTGCTCACACTTTGCACTCACAGAAACAATCATCCTTGCTGCATGCTCTAACACATTAGAGTTTAGATGCTGATTATATGGTAACATCTGTATTGAACCTACATTTGTGTCTACATTTTGATATATTTACTAAAGCTGGTTAGCAATGATGTCTCCATTTCTATTAATTGTTTATGTAAATGCTTTATTGTATAAATCTACGTATTTATTTACTTGGTTAGTTACTTATTTATTTGTTTAAATATGTTAACTGGGGTATAACACTGATTGCAAAGTACCAATTTCAGGTTCATCATGATGCTTAATTAGGAATGATAATAACAGATCTGTAAAGAATTCCATAGTGAAAGAAGAACAACAAATAATATGTGTTGACAGTAACAGGCTATAGAAGGTGTGTGAGATACATTATGTGCATATTTGCAATACAGAGACAACAAAGGCTGTTATACAATAGGATATTAACACATATAAAAACAGAGGGAAAGAGTGTGGAAGGAGGATGCAGAATAAGGGTGAAGGAGCTGAGATGGTGGTGGTTTAACTATTCTGAGGTACAGTAGCAAATGTATGGGGAAAGTAGATGAAAATATGGGAGTTCAGAGATGTAGTGTTAAGGTAACAATAGCATTTGACCTGTTTAAAAAAGATGTGCCCCGGGATTCATGAAGCTCGGCTCAAGGCCGGCATTAGGCTTGCGCTGACCGTGCAGCGTACAGATGACGCAGTAGTGCCATATGCATATTAATGAAGGCGCGCTGCCGCCACAGCCACGTGCATAGGAAATGAGCTTGAGTGCATGGGGCGTGTCGAAGTGCCGCACGGAGGCATGGAAATGCTGGCTGTTGACGTGCAACCTAAAATGCTTAATATTACAATCGGCCTGCAATAGTAATCACACCTGTCAGTGTCCGTGGATACTGGAACGTATGCAAAGTATACAAGACAGTTCTTGCAAACACAAAATTAAGAAGCAAACACAAATGCACGTTAATGAATATCGAGTCTCCATCCCTCGAACAAATGACATTTAAAACCATGTTCCCCTATTCTAATGCAGTGTTGATAGTTATACCAAGTGGAAGTGAAACGCATCATGTTAGCGCACCGCCAATAGCTAAGTCTAGCCCAATGGTCAGGGTTACCACCTGTCCCACATTGTGAGGGATAGTACACAGTTGTGTCCATACCAAAACCATTATAAATGTAAAGTATCCTGCGACTGTATGACATAATTATGTCCCACATCGCATGTAATAGTCACATACAATAGTTATTTCCGTATGTAACATACCACATGTTACAAGAAATAGAATAAGCAAGTAAACGAAACAGAAGGAGCATATAAACTGCTACAACAATAAGCTAACGTGTAGGCATAAAACAAAAGTATTATCCGTTGTACTGACCGTGGGTATGTGTTGTCCTGTAGAATCTGATTTGTGTCCAGAATATATCCCATCCTGGCCATATGAAAAGGTGGCAACCCTACCAATGGTCAGAGCATTTGGCCAAAATCCGCCCATATGCGGTCCAAGCCGTTCTTGTCATGATGTGTCAAAGTTGAATGGGTATTACCCGGGTGTACCTACCATGTCATGAAAGATAAGTATTTACGTGTACCTATGTGCATGATGTACAGCGTGTGGAAGGTGAAAAATGCCAGGGTAGTCCTCACAACCATACAGGTACCTGACATATGTAGTGTATGCAATGTGTTCCCTTGACCGTGCCATGGGCCATCAACCAAAGAAGGGATGGATGGAGTGTTTGGAATATATGTGTGGGGGGGAATAGGTAAAATTATAATCCACAAAGGCGAGACTGTGTTGGATGCACAATAGGTGAACTGGAGGTGTATGAGGGAGCAGTGGGTAAATCAGAAAGAAACACAAAGAACAAACATACACATCCGCAATACAACCTGACAGGCCATACTGTAGAACACAATCACACAAACATATGAATATTAAAATGTGCGATACACATGTACAGAAATGTCACCGGCACATACCCACAGAATGGTCTGGACGGAACTGAGCCATCCAACTGCAACACACCTGGATGCATAATTGAATACCCATCATCCCCTCTACAGCACACAACCCACCCCCATTCCTGAACGTCCACCAAATCCAGCCATACTTGGGCTACTAGCTTGGCGCAGCCATATCTACACATACTGACCACTACTCATATGTAGTAGGCAGTGTCATCCTAGGCAGTGTCAGGATTGCAAACTATGTATCCCTTGCATGTAAAACCCCATCACAGTTTCGTAAGTCCAAAAAAAGCGAAGGTCGTTTGCTTGTTCAATTTTTGGATATTCCTCATGGGATAAGTATCCTGAGTAAACATCAGACTTGGTATCACGACAAGATGTCCAGTCCTGTAGACATCTGGACACAAGTTGTATGTGCAGTAGTGGTTCATGAGACTGCTCAGTCTCCTGGCCGTCATGCAGAACCTACTACCCGGGATCAAACACCTGTCCATAATGCACGTCTCCCCACATGAATTATCGAGAGAATATACTGTACACAGTCGCATAGTGGCACTTGAAAATAGGGTAATTAAGGCGCTGACATAAGCAGGGTAGCCCTGTCCCTCTTTGTGAGGAACAGTCCCTGTTTGGGTAGGTGTGTCTTGACCAAGAATGATACAATGGCAAATGTCCTGTGATTGCAGGAAATAACTATGTACCATATTTCATGTAACAGTTGCCTAAAACAGTTATTTCTGGATGTAAAATACGTAAATCGGACAAGAAACAGAATAAGCAACTAAAGTGCTACAGAATAGGCTCTCATCTAGGAAAATAATGAATGTTCTAAACCCTGTACTGACAGTGGGTATGTGTTGGCCTAAACAATCTGGTGTGTCCAGAATATATCCCATCCTGGACATATGAAAATGTGGCAACCCTAGCAATGGTCAGAGCATTCGCACAGTAACTGGCCAGTCTCTTAATCACTCA